>NW_006159668.1:283146-315912 GCF_000334495.1 Tupaia belangeri chinensis
TTGCTCTACATTTAGGGAAACTAAAAAGAAAGGTGGTTGACCAGTTACCCCATTTGTCCTTCCCATACTTGGCTCCCTTTAAGTATGTAGCAAAAGAATAAAAAAGGATTGTCTTTTCTATTTCAGCCCAAACCACAGAGAAAGCTGTGGCTTTTCCTTGATGTCATTTGGTAGACCTTTGTGGCAACCACAGAAAAGACTCACTATTATATGCCCAAGTCCAAGGCATATACTGCAAGCACCACATCTCCCATTCCATCTACTTCTGTTCCCAATTCGATTTCAATGAGTCCTCCTTCCATTTCCACTGCCACATGTCAAGCCCCTGTATTTCTTCTATAGATTTGTTCAACAAACCTGTTAACATCTTTCTTTCCTTTTCTTGTACATAACAACTCATTCAATTGGTCCCAAAATAGTGAAATAGGGTAAAAGTCAGTTTGTGTGGTAAAAGCAAAGGCAAGGATATATGGACAAGAATACTTGATGGATTATGATTTTGAGTAAACAAATTTGCTAAGTCATATGGAGATAGATTCTGATAGTTGTTACATAAAGCAAATCTTTAAAAATAATATCCAAATAATTTATAAATTATGTGTCTAACTTAAATATAAATTACCATTTTTATAATGTAAATTTGAATGTTATATGGATTTTATATTTCTGTGAGTTTGAGTGAAATAAAGATAATCTTCATTTTTTTTCTACTTGTCATGGTCATCCAATATCACGCAATTATTTTTCTTTATCATGTATCTCATATTTGTGTAATTTTTGGTATCTTGCATATAAAATCAGAATAAATTTTTAATCCTTTTGTCATTTCTATTTAAAATCATTGTTTAAATGTCATATATTAAGTTCTTAAAATAATCTGCTAGTTCTGTATTTTGGCAGTGTTTTGAATCCTGTTAACAAGCACTGGTTTGGAACCCAGTAATGTGAACACTAATTATAGGGTTATGTGGTGTGTGTGTGTGTGTGTGTTAAAGATGAGTTAAAGTTATTCTCATTTTGAAAAAAGAAACCTTTTTATTTAAATTTACAACTGGTTGAATGTTTTCATCTTAGAATTTTAAACTCATTGAGTTATTTGTTCAGTCAATTATATGGAGAAATATACCAAAAAATGTAAATTATCTATAATCTGTTGGCCCAAATCCTTTTGACTATAGATTCATATATAGCCTTTGTGGCTATATATACAAACACAGTCACATTGCACAGGCATATATTGTGTACATACAGCTTCTGCAGAAGATTTCATGTTCTCAAGCAAGATTAAATGTCATGTTTTTCCTGCCAGCTGTTTTCTCTAAAATCCTCATTTACTCAAATTGAATTGAATTGAAAATAGTATTGGTAGATTGTGAGCCTGTCATAAACCCTTAAAGTGTTTACATCAGCAAGCAGCTTATCAGTGTAGCACTGTCCTTTCTTCAACAAAACACTTTCCCCATGCTAAAGTGTCCAATCAAACTGCAATTTATTGAACATTTGGTTATAGGGCCTACTTATTGTTAAGAACAGACAATGACAAGCATGAAATAATTGCATTCAAAATGCAAAAGAAGAATATGTGTAGAAGGTGGCAAAAGAAACACCAATGAAGAGAGGTGGTCAGTGTAACAGAATTATAAAGTACAGGTCTCCAAAGAAGACCCACAAAGTGCTCACCTCTATCTCATGCATTGCTTTGTAGTGTTTTTATATATAAGACTTTGCATACATTTGTGATTGCTAGTGATACTCTGCCCCATTTTATATCTTTATCCCTTCTACACTCTGGGAAACCACATTCTTTGAATCTTTTTTTTTTTTTGTTTAATTTCTTTTTCTTTCTTCTTTTTTAAAAATCTTATCTTCCTTCTGCTCAAGTTACTCCTTATTTTGGCCTTCCTCCAAGGCACCATTTCCTTGAAGTGCTCATCATTCAAATGGCTTCTGCTAGAAAAACTGTGTTCATGCTTTCTTAACTGCATTCTTAGTCTCTGCCCTTTCACATGTTTGGAAATGTGAGATAAAACAATTCAAAACAGAAATCTGAAAGCATTCCAAAACCCAAATTGTGAAATTAAGCTATCAAAAAAAACCAAAGTTTATTCTATTTAATATAGTCACTATGTATTGAATGCCTCCTATGTGCAAATATTAAAAAAGGTAATTTCTAAAGAATTTTCTTTCATCTGTAAGAAATGAACTTTTGAAGAAACTCTTTATGTTCATAGTAAATTTCACAGATGTAGGAAAGTTAATAAGTAGACCGAGATTGAGCTTATTCTGTTAGCCCACCGGTTTTAGGGTTTTCTCTATGACTTTATATTTCTCCATTGTGGTCAATCTTTATTTTCTTCTTTCTGTCAATATTATTTCTGTTTGATATAGATCCAAATTGGGAATTGACACTGACTTCTCCTTCTCTTTTACCACCATTTAAATTCTGTGAAAAAATAATGTTGTTTATTTAAAATTTCTACTAAATCCACCCTTTTCTCTCCATTTCTGAGGTAGAGCCTTAGTCTAAGTCTGAGCTACTGTGGTGATCTAGACTCATTACTCAGAAGTGCCATCTGGATTTCTATCATAAAATTATTCCACAAACTTTTACAATACCACTTTTTTTTTTAATTACTCAATCAACCAGTTTTTTCTTCTTTTTCAGAGAGAGAGTTTTTTTTTTTTTCTTTAATATAGGGCATGTGCATTCACTAGAGAGACAGAGAGAGATAAAAAGCAAGAAATCGCTGATAGCATGCCACATTCCCTTCTCTTCTGTTCTCCTCAGGATCTTGGGCATGCACACACATGCTCCTGGCGTGAGTTTTAATATTCTGGGTCTAGGACTGCAACTGTGGTCAACTACTTGGATGTCCAGTGACATAACCATTATACCATCTGCTGGTTCATCAACCAATTTATTATTTTTTAAGAGGTTTTTGCCTTAGGGGATGTGTGCTTTCTGGAGGGAGAGAGACAGACAGACACAGTGAGAAGGAAAGTGAGAAATCACTCCCCAGGAGGTATGGCCATTGCTGCAGTCCCTTCTCTATTTTCCTTCTGGGATCTTGGGCATGCACACACACATGCCTGGCATGATTATCAAGCCTCTGGATCCAGGACTTGAACTGTGGTTGGCCATGTGGGAGTTTAGTGACATAACCACCATGCCATCTGCTGGTTCCCAACCAATTTGTTTTTAACACCTTCATTCTGTTGAATTCTGACAGCTTTATTTGAGTCAAACATGGTCTGCCTTCATAGAATTTAAATGCTAGTAGAGGAGACAGAGGGAAATGGGTAACTGTAGGATTAATTAGTAAAAACTGCAACATGTGCTATGAAGGATTCTAAAATTATTCCCTATTGACCATTAGCTAAAACCTAAATGTTCCAAACTTTGTCTTTTTATTATCACTCTTCATTTCAGTAACACTGATCTTTTTACTGAATTGACCAATGCATGAAATCTCTAGCTTATAAAACATAGCAAATTCTGAACACATATGTGCTGTAATTGGACATCCATTATTTTACATTTCCAAATGTTTGTTCTGTGTTGTTCTTGTGGTATTTATGGATTTGTGGTTGTATTCCCATTCATTGACTCTTCAGAAAAAGATAATAATAACAGTGCTTTGTATTCTTCCCAGCATTAACTTCTTGCCAGCTTCACAGTGTCTGTCAAATAGCTTTTCAAATAGTTTTTAGGTAAAACATTTTGTGAAATTATATAAAATGAAAAGTGGTAAACATTATCAAGCCAATTCTTTCAATGTGTTCTAAAAGAGTGAGTTAAAGGTAAAAGTGGGGAAAAATTTTTGGCCTGAGAAGCAAGAAATAGAGGTTCTTGTCTTATTAACATTTCTATGTCCTTAGTCAAGCAAGTTATTTTCTCTGAATCTTAGTCTCTTCACCTCACCTATAAGGAAGACTTGACGCTACATCTTCAAGGCTCTTTCTCATTCTAAGATGCTCTTATTTTAGAGAAAATTGTCAGTTATGTAAGAAATGATCTATTACTCAGCGATGTGACCCAATTTTTAAGCAAATACCCATGAAGGCTATTATGCACATGCAGTGAAGGATGCAAATGAATACATGAAGCATTTTAGAAGATAAATGTATTTAAGGCAGATTATTGATCTCATAAACCTTAATCAAGTGCATTCACATCAATATAGCATGATACAAACGTATAATCTTGAATCTGAATTACTTTTCCAAAGAGTCCTATGGGGCATCTACTCACACCATATGTTTCCGGTTTATGGGTTGTCTTAGGCAAAAGAAAAGTGAAAAAGTGCTCAGCACTCTTTAAATAAAATGTTTTTACTCTCTAGTTGCAAATAAATAAACAGGTATACTTAACAGCAGACACCTTCCATTTTATCAAATTTTGCTAGTTTAACATTATCTAACTTTTCTTTTTCATGTTCTATTCATCATTATTCCTTGTTTGTCATTTGGATATTTTTTTCCATTGCTAGAAATACATGAGCCACTGGCTGGAAGACTTTGCTGTGACTCCAGAAAAGTTAATGTTTAAAGTAGTCTCTCGTTAGAGATTTATTTTGATTTCACCTCACATTACTAAGTTCCTTATCCCTTCTACCACATTTTCCTTGCACTTCCAGTTAATGTAGTATCATAAATCGCTCTGCCACAATGCCTAAGGAAGAAAGAAGGAAATTATAATCTACTAAGCAGACCTTTCATGACAAATTGTTGAGTATTGGTAGCAAGAACCAGTTAAGTTCTCTTGAATACTTTTGATTTTTTTCTCTTATTTGATTTTTCTCTTTCTACTCTCACTTTGCCTTTGGGCTCTGGGAAGAAGCTGATGCTTTAATTTCTTCTTGTAACTGGGAACAAGAAAAGCTGTTATTTTCTTTTAAAAAAATCTTAATAGTTTAAGACTTAATTAAGCATGGAAACCATGTAGGTGAGAAGAATTCTCTTCTTTTGGTTAAGAACCTTACAGGGAAATACACACATGCAGCCATGAACTGCACAATGACATTTCAGTAAATAACAGACTGTTTATACAATAATAGAGCAATTAGCTACACCAGATAGCTTACTTGTTTGGTTGCATAATAGGCTAAACCATCTAGGTTTGTGTATGTATACTTAATGTTTGCTCAATGACAAAGTCACCTTATGATACATTTCTCAAAACATATCCCTATCATTAAGTTACACATAATTCCATGTATGTGTGTATATAAATAACAAAGTTCTTTCTCTTTAACTTGAAACCTTAAAAAGAAATTGCTTTTCTTTAGAATCTTAATTCATCAAGCTCTTATGTTATTATGTCCATGTTCTACCCATATATTAGTGGAAATTGTATATGTAAAGTCATTGGGAAAATCCTGAGGTATTTTTCTCTGCATAAATGTATCATGACTTTCCCGATGACCCAATGAATTTTTACTTATTTTGAAAAATAAGGTCCATCTTTCCAATGCAGAATATTTTGGATTCCACTATAACTGTTCATAATCTGTGAGAATTACAAACTTTATACTATTTTAATGACAACCTGAGAAATTAAATCACTTCTGGTTTAAGTGCACAAAGGCAGCATGATTTAGTGGTTAAAAAGCAAGAATACTGAGCCTGGATACTCAATACAAATCTTGGTTTGACCATGTACTAAGTGATGCTGTTCATGTTCCTACACTAAGCCTACAGCTCCTGTCTATAAAACAGGGATTAAAAACAGTGTTGACCACATGGGATTAGTTTGGCTACTGTCTAAAACTATTCCTTGTATCCCAGTGTTGGTGACGGTGATGATGGTGACATGGTGATCCTTCTTTTCCTAGGCCAGCCAACCTGAATCCTTTTGACATTCCCTACCCTCTGACTTGCCTCCTTTTGTGCCCAGGTATTTGAAGACTTGAAACAGGTTAAGTTTCGATTCTATCATGTAAAAATTTCCAAACAGTAGCACCATATTCTTTTTAGTGTAAAACTAGTCCAAAACAGGCACTGTTTTACATTTTCATGCAATCTAGTAGATCCCAATTAATTAAAATGAATTATTATATGATTTTGTATTTAAAGTAAAATCAATCTTATTAATGTAATATGACTTTAAATATAAGGAGATATAGCATGGCTTCCTTATAAGAATGTTTTCCAGTTCTCACACTTTATTAATATATTTATCATAAAATACTCTTTTTTTGAGAGAGATATACCCTTTAGCGGTATTATTTTTAAATAATTACTGTATTTACAATATTTGATTACTAATCATGAACAATTTATTTTCTGGAAGGAAATAACTTCAACTGTTAATGTCAGTCAGTGTAAAATATATTTCTACATAGTGAAATTCACTTTAAAATAATTTGAAACCTATCTTCAATAAAGTAAGGGATACATAAATCACAGCAGTTTTCAATTTGACCTACACATACTATGAATTTTTAAAGATTCTTTTTAAAATTTCTTCACATGGTCTCTCTCAAAATACTACAATAATTTGAAGCTGTTCCATATGATCAAGTATTAGACCATAGGGGTCTCTTTCTTGCCACTGCACACCCAGATTCACGCTCTGCTTCAGGAGGCATAGATGCTTGCTTAGTTTAATCTCTCATTCTGCAGCAGCATGCTCCCTTCTGATTCTTGTTAACCAAATATTTATTTTAAGTCAATTAAAGTTCTGAACAAACTTCAACTTCTATTTGAAATCATTCTAACATCATTTGCATTTGTATTTGGATTCAATTCCCCATAAAAGGTCACTCCTGATGATCTCACAAATTTCATCAGTTCTCTAGAGGAACAATGATCAGAGTTTCCTCTGTTTGTACATATTTTAGTTAAGAACAGCTTATTGGGCCACTCAATTCCACATTTTTCTCAATAGCTTAAACTTCCTTTTTCATATCTTGTATTTTTATTTCAATACCTTTATTTTGTAAGTAACCTCTAAAATCTTGGATAGTTGGTCCATTTTGCTCCCATTATCCATAATAGAAATATAATGGGATACATTACAACATCAAAAGATGAAGTGTATGTGGTATATCATCAGCCGTATGTGGTATATACCATGTATGTGTGTGTATGTATGTGTGTGTGTGTGTGTGTGTGCGTGCCAGAATAAGAGACAGAGAAGGTCATAACTCTCCACTTTTTCCTCCATTTTCCATCTTGTCAGGATTTTGAGCATGCACGCATGTGTGCCCAGTATGTTTTTCTTGCAGCTGGAGCCAGGATTTGTACTACTTATGCACAACACTTAGCCTCTAAACTATAGGGCCAACCCCATAGTGAAATTTCAATGCTCTCGAATAGTAAAGCAACTTTGGGATTATTTTTAATGTATCATTGTTATTATTATTATTATTTATATTTGCTGCAGGTTATGTGTGCTCACCAGAGACAGAGACAGAGGACAGAGAGAGAGAGAGGGAGAGAGAGAGAGAGAGAGCAAGCAAGCTTTCAGGTCCAAGACTTAAACTACAGTTGACTATGTGAGAGTCAAGTGTCTTGGGACCAGCAGTTGGCATAATGGCTATGTTGCTGGACTCCCATGTAGTTGACCACAGTTCGATTCCCGGACCCAGGGGCTTAAACTCATATTGGGTATGTGTGCATGTGTGCCCAAGATCCCAAGAGGAGAATGGAGGAGAAGGGATTGTGGCATGATCATCCTCCCTGGGGGAGTGATTTCTCATTTTCTGTCTCTCTGTATCTGTCTTTCTGGTGAGCTCACATGCCCTTTAGCAAAAACCTCTCCAAAAAAAAAGAGAGAGTCCAGTGCCTCAGCCATCAGGCCACCTGCTGGCCCCAGGAGAGGTTAATAAAGAGCAAGCAAAAAGTTTAAATCCTCAAATTACTTGCTATAAGTGTTTAATAAAATTCTCTATATTTAGGATGCAAAACATTAATTGATAATAAAAATATCCCTTGATACTACAATTTAAAAAATACATGAAATAAACTAATGTTCCTTGAACAGATGGCATAAACTTTAATTATCTTATAATAATAGTCATTGTATAAACATGTTTAATATTAACATTTGTCAAAGGCTATGAGTACATAGTTTGAAACATGGTATACAAAGCTGGTATGATTTACATCAAGCTCCTAATTCAGTAAGCAGGATACAAGCCTCCTAAAGATATGAGTATTCTAATTACCAGAACCTTTGAATGTGTTACATAATATGGAAGTAGGAATTAAGGTAGCAGATACAATCAAGGGTGTTCATCAGTTGATTGTAAAATAGGGAGGTTAGTCTAGATCACCTGGTTGGGGCCACTGCAACTGTAAGGAACCTCAGATGTGAAATGTGGGAAAGATATACTATTTCAGAGTGAGAGGACCTGAGAAAGATTCGTCACTCGCCTTTGCTGCTTTGACATGGCATACAATTCTATGAGGCCAATTATATAATAGTCATTATATAAGTATGTTTAATATTAACATTTCTCAAAGGCTATGAGTACACAGTTTGAAACATGATGTACTAAGCTTATATGTTTTACATCAAGCTCCTGATTCAGTTTTACTTGCATGCCCATAGTAAATGAAGCTACATAGCTTTGAAGGAAAATTTTAGGCCAGTTTCAAGCCAATTTTAATTATGATATGTGGTGAGATAAGATACAGTCATCGTAAAAATATTGTAGGTGACAAAAGGGTGATGTGTGATATGTATACCAACATAATAAACAATTACGAGGGACTTTTATACAATGATTATAAGAAAACAGATGATAAGAGGGTTATGGGCCATGTGGTGGCACACTGGTAACACAACTGGACCCTCATAGGCAGAGTCCTGGGTTTGTGTCCCAGAACCTTCCAGAGGTCTGTGCACTCTCATGTGCACATGTGTATGTGCACATGTCCCAGTCATCTTGGCTAATTGACACCAGGGATGGGTTGTGACGTGAGGACTCTGGGGCTGACTGTCTGTCTGTCTTTTCTTCTTTCTTTCTTTCTCTCTCTCTCTCTTTCTCTTTCTTTCTCATGGAGCAATAAATAAATGAACTTTAAAAAATAATTGCATTATTGCAACTGTACCAATTATAACATTGGTAGTATGGTACAAATTACATTTGCTGGCTTATTTCAAGAGTCTGTTTTAAAAGAGAATCACTAGCAATTATTCGTTTTAATACTGAAAAATTCTTAGGATCTGGTTGATACAGAAATATTAATATCCTTTTCAAGTAGTCTTTAGAGTTTTAATTAGTACAGTTTTAATCATCTACAATGGCTGAAAATATAACATTTTCTTTAATATTTATCATTTAAATACATATTATCATTTATGGCTTCATGTACTGTTTTAATTAAGTTTTATAAAAATTTGCCTGTTCTTGGGACCATCAGTTAGCCTACTGGCTATGTCGCTGGACTCCCATGTAGTTGACCGTGGTTCGCGTCCCGGACCCCATGGCTTAAAACTCACACCATGCGTGTGTGCATGTGTGCCCAAGATCCCAAGAGGAGAATGGAGGAGACGGGATTGCGGCATGGCCATCCCCCCTGGGGGGTGATTTCTTGCTTTCTATCTCTCTGTCTCTTTCTGTCTGGCAAGTGCACATGCCCTATCAAAAAAAAAAAAATGGCCTGTTTTTA
Source organism: Tupaia belangeri chinensis (assembly GCF_000334495.1). NCBI lineage: Eukaryota > Metazoa > Chordata > Mammalia > Scandentia > Tupaiidae > Tupaia > Tupaia belangeri. The sequence continues at coordinate 292,768 of NW_006159668.1, forward strand.
TGTCCCCAGATTTTCCAAGTCATATTCAAAATTCCTCTTGCATCTGCCATCTTTCTGCATTCCTGGTTTCACATAACTCTGCAATTCTCTGTCCTTAAACTATTAAGTAGAAGCTTAGAGTAGGAGAAGAAGAAAGGAGCTTCTGAGTGAGTGCCTACTGCTCTGAGCCGAGGACTCTCTGCTCTACATTGTGTAATTGAATGCAGTTCTACAAAGATAATTTCATATCTGTTCCCCTATTTTACCTGTACTAAAACTTGGTTTCACAAAACTTTGTGACTTTTGAAGTTGAGATTTAAATTTTGGTTTTGAAACCTAAAGTCTCCAAATCCAAATTGTTTTAAACCATATTATAGTGCTTTATTTTAAGCATTCGCTACAGCAGTATTGAGTAGGTCTGCTATAAAACCATGTAGAATTTGAAATGCACCTTCCCCCACAGGAGGTGACTTCAGGTGGCTTCTTGGTGTCCTCTTGCAAGTCTGTGGGATTAAGTAAAGCAGATGGACAATTCCAGCATCTGCTTCACTCACAGGGATTTTTTAAGTCACTAGATGCTGAGCTCCTTGGGGGCTGGGATACTGTGTTCTTCATCTCTGCATTTCCCATACCCAGGACAGTGCCAGATATACCATATATATGCAGGAAATTATTTTTGAAGGAATAAAACAATGCTTGAGTGTGGGAACAAAGCTGACTCTTTTCATGTTATTTGTTTTTAGAACCTGATGAAGGAAACTATGTTCTTTAAAGATTCAAAGAGAACTCTGGAAAAAGAAACTACATATGGGCAGAGCAGTTGTATGTTCTGTAATATACACGTCTGATTGTGATCAATTCAGGACCAGTATTGATCTATTTAGGTTGATGTAGACCAGCAGGTCTCTAAGTCTCCCTCTTGTGAGTACCCATGTTCTCAGCAGTTCTGCTCTTTATCTTTGTTTCATAACCTGCAAAACAGTTTAACCTGAGTTAAAATCCATATATCTAAGGATAAAAGTGAGGGAAGGAGAAGAAAGGTGATAATGAAAGGAAAAAGCAGGCCATGACAACATGATAATAACAGTCATAGAGGACCTTGAAGTGGAGAATAAGCAGATATTAATGGTGACACTGTTAGCACAGGCTGACAAGTAGCTGTGTGAACCAGCTGCTCCTAGCTACATGCTTGGGGTTTATTAGTGCCCCATTGAATTTCTCTAAGATGTCCTGGTTTAAGATATACTAATGCTCGCATTAAGCAGGGACCCAGTTGTGGAGGTTAAAGTCATTGAGTTTGGCTATTTTGAATTTCATCAGCCTTCAATGGGATATGTATGCAGCATTTTCTGTGTCTGCTTCTACACAGGCTGGTGCTGGGAGTGTTAATACAGAAAATTACCAAGAGCTTCAAGGGGACTGTATGCTTTCATTGTAAACAATATGGTCTTATTGGGATAAGCATGGATTTAAAATTAAAAAAAAAATATTCATTTCTTCCAGACAGAGACAGCACCCCCAAAAGAGTCTTGGTGCCATGATCCACCCCAGCTTCAGACAGCCCTAGATTATTGGCACAGGCATGCTCAGCACATGCAGGGAAGTCTCTGGATATGAACCCAGAACCTTTTCATGTGGGTTGGCCTCACAGAATGTTGCATTTTCCCACTGCATCATTGTCTGTTTCCAATATACATGGGTTTCAAAGCATACAAATTCTAGAAATTCTTCTCATAGCTCTTTTGTTAATGAGAAGTTTATTACTTTATTAAAACAACATAGACTGCAATACCCTGTAATTGACCAATTTTTAAAAGCCTACAAAAAATAAATGATAATTTCAGTATTTGAAACACACAAGAATACAGAAAATTGATAATTATAGGCAAATTCTAGGCTTTGTAAAATTGACATTTTAAAATGAAATGACATATTAGCTCTGCAGTTTGCAGTTTTGGGGGTTGTGGTCCTTAGAAATAATGAATCTGTCTTCAAGTCTTCAGGTCAAATATAATGAAGAATAATTTGACTTTTTTCAGTGTGGGAATTTTTTTTTCCCCATTACAAAGAGATAGCAACAGTAAGAACACCTACTTCCAGGGACTTTTCTCCTTGGTGTGATAAGACAATTAGAGTGGAAAAACACTCCAGAAGGTATAGCATCTTGGAGTTTTCCATCTCAGCATTATTCTCAAATTTTCCAAGTCAACTTTGAGTGCATGGTTGGGATGACCATGATAGATGTTTTCTCATTCGTTTATTTTTCTCTTGAGGAATGCTGAGGCAGCATGGAAACTACAAAAGACTGTATGCCTGTATTTCAGCTGGCAAATGATGGTGTCTGCAGAGACTGTATCATACTCCATAGGCTTCAGACATTCTAAGCTTTTCACTATGCTTCCTCATAGTGACCTGAGTCTCCTCAGTACGTGGAGACTGTAAGATAGCTGCTACTAGCAGTTTTGATCTCCCCACAGCCTACACTCTGCATATAGGTGTCTCTATGGGAGGATAGTTTTCTCAATATATTGGTGAATATGACTTTTATGGCTATCTCCATAGGCATTTTACCTGTATTCTTCACCTACAGCCTTTGACCATGGCTATTTAAGAGCCACAAACAGGTATTTTGTACGCTGTAAAGATATACAGTGATTCAATATAAAAAAATTAAAAAATGAAAGAAAGAAAAGAAAGAGACAGAAAAAAGAAGAGAAAAAGATTCTACATAAGTAGAGATTCAGGGTAACAATCTGCTTAAATGAGGATATATGTGCTAAAGCTACATATGTATAGCAAGCCCACTGCTTTTATTTAAGTTGTATATTATAGTCAATAAAAATAGTAATTAAAAAGTGAGTTCACAGTGACAGATTAAATTTTCAAATAGACTTTAATGCAAATCCTCAAATTGGTTATGTCTAAAGACTGTTGTCTAAGTTTGGTAAAAGGGGCTGACAGATGGCATGGTGATTAAGGGGGTCGGACTCCCACATGGCCAACCACGATTCAAGTCCCCCTGGAAGTGACTTGCTTCTCATTCTCTCTCTCTTTCTTGTCAAATGAAAACAAACAAACAAACAAACAAACACAACAGCAATAATAAATAAGTTTAAATAAAATACTAAAAAATATTTCACAAATACATTCTAATGTGATAAGGGGAATGAATGTAAAGTAGTATGTGCAGATCATGGTGTCAGCACTGAGAGATTCTTAAAAGACATAGAGTCCAATTACTCATTGAGAATTGATGCCTATGAATAGATGTTCAGATGATGCCTGAACATCTATAATGACTCTAGAAGAACATCTATAAGTTCTTTATTTCCCAGGCTAACCTCTAACATAATTTCCAGCAATGACTCTAAGCTGTTCTTTATGTTGAGTTAACATTATTTTACATTTATAGCAATGGCACCATTGGGAAAAAAAATCCTCTTCAACATGGTAATCAAACAATCTTTTACATATTTGAAGACACTCACCATGGTTCCTTTGGATTTTGTTTTCCTTTCAAACATGATTATTTCCTTCAGAAATCCTTCAATTATTCTTTTTGTTTTCCATTTCAAATGTTCAGTTCAATAAGTCTTCTTGAAATCTTTGATGAGAATAAAGCAGAGCATGCTAAGAGAGACTGGAATAGCACAGGTCAGTGCTATCATGGAACTAAACCCCATCGATATCTTAATGAATACTGAGATCATCTCATCTTTCATCTGGAAACTTGGTGAATTCTTGAATCACATTGAGCTTATTTTCAACTAAAACCCATGCTTTCTTTAAGTATATTTTTGTTTAGCCATAGATAGTGTACAGTGTCATTTGTAAGGTCCTTTGCAGTTTCTGAAGTGCTGCTGTATGTGTTAGAAAAGAATTTTGATGAAACCCTGCTGTCTGCTGAATAAGATGTGCAGGAGCAGATAAATATGTGCTATTCTGCTGGCTTAATGCCTCGTCAATGTCCATCTCCCGCCCAGGAGGAATTCCATATTGCTACAGGTGCATATCACCTGGACTTATACATGATTTCCCCTTTCTTCTTCTAACAGTGTGTGTGACAGTGCGGGTAAATGTGTAAGTATGTGTGTATTTAAAGCTTCCTGTCCCACTGTTGCTAGAATAATAAGAATGGTAATAATTGCTCTATTTTCTCCAAGTCCTATTTGTACCAATGAAGTTCTGTTTTTCACCTCTACTGTCATCACAATTTTTTATTATAATTCCTATCTATGTCCTATCTAAAAAGCTGTCTGACATCATTTAGGACTTTACCGCCCTTTTTCCTGAATGCTCTGCCCTTGACTCTCTAGGTCCCATGGTGAACTGTGTAGTTAGATGAAACTGACTTTAGATACTACCATTTGTGAGCTCATAGTTTTAGCAGAGCTTAAATCAATTAAACTTTGTTTTTAGAAAACCTTGTAGCTACCTTATAGATAGTAATTACCTACCTCAAAAGGATATTGAAGCATTGAGTCAGATAGCTTTTATGTGCCTGAAAAATAGTAAGCACTCAATGAATGATAATAATACTTACTTTTATTATTACTTTGTTATATGTGGCTTCTTCACTGCATTCATCTTTATAATATGCTCAATTTGTAATTGATTTCACAAATCAGTGTGAGCTTTTATTCATTTCCCCCTCCATGTTCATTTTAAATTAATTATGGGCATATCATCCATTTTCTGGATAAATATATACTTTCTGAATCTGATGAAATAATGTACCTTTTCTCTTCAAGGGTTTTTCTTTTTTGCATCTTTAGCCATATCTCAGAAATCAAAATCCCATTATGATATTTCCTATGAAGACAATTATTCTCTTCTAGGAATAATTTACCTGTTCCAATACTTTAACCACATATGAGAAGAAAAACTTATTTACAAAATTAGTTAAAATATTTATTTTTCTGTCTGTGTTTGGAGAGTTCCAACTTGCTCCCCAGATTTATTCTAGAATCATCATTTGTTCCCATCTTCCTGGAGGATGGGATTATGGGATGACCATCCATGCCGGGAAGGGGAATTTCTCACTTTTCTTCTCCCTGTCTTTATCTGGTGAGCACACAGAGACTATCATAAAATCTAAAATAGGAAAGCAAAGAAAGAAAGAAATGAGGCTATTGTTAAACTGAAATTATGGAAAACTCAGGAGAGTGACAAACAGGAAAGCAAGGTTAAAGATGAAGGAGGAAGGTTTTCAAAAAGAAGGGACAAACTCTAGGCATAAGGAACTGTTCACGGGAACAGATGCTTCATTTTTGCCCTGGACATAATTCTGGACCCTGTTCAGAAGTAAGTTGGTACTTTAAAATTGCCTGAAGTGGAGGGCCAGTATATTGGGTTGTCAGGAAAGTCATGATGCATTTTTGCATAAAACAGTACATTCTGACATTCCTGATGACCTAATAAATAAATTATATTTCCAAAAGAGAGGACTAGGGACCAGCAGGTGGCATAGTGGTTCAGGTGGTGGGCTCCTGCATGGTTGACTGCTATTTGAGTTCTGACCTAGTGGCTTGAAAATCACATTCGGCATGTGTGTGTGCATGCCCAAAATCCCGACAGGTGACTGGAAGAGAAGGGATTATGGTGTGACCACCCCCCCCCCCAGAGGTCATTTCTAACTATCTTTCTTGCTGTTTATCACTCTCTCTCTTTCTGGTGAGCACACATGCTCTATGGCAAAAACCTTAAAAAAATAGAGAGAGACGACTCCAGGTTCTAGATTAAAAAAAAAAAATCCTACCAGTCAAGAAGCAATTATTAAGTCTGTGCTGGTTTCATTTTGGCAATGTGAAAAAGTTTTCCAAATAAATTATTTATCAACGATTATAGAAACACTGATAGCAAAAGTCATAGTAATACTAATTTGTCAGTAGTTATAGCAAAATCTAGTTGGTTGCTGAAGAGGAAAATTTATAAATGTATAGTCAAAGTTTATTGGATAATCACTAAGTGCTAACCACTGTCGTGACAATGTTCTAAATGTATTGATGACAGAAAGTAACCCTTATACCAATGCCATAAGACATGTGCATTTTTTATTCCATTTTATAGATGAAATAGAAGAAAATGTATAGAGAGGGGAAGTGACCTGTCAGAGGTCACAAAGATAAAGTAACAGAGTTGGGATTTGAAGCCATGCTGTCTGGCTTCTGAATTAATTTCTTAAACACAATGCGCACTGCTGCAAGGAAAATTATGTGGGGAAAGTCGAAGGTGGAGGAGCATTTATTTAGCTCAGAGTGATTTGGAAGACCTTATTGAGAACCTCCTTAATTGAATTATCCCTCTCTCTTTGTACTCCTGTAATATCTTTTGTATGCCGTGTCCATGAAATTCATTGTATATTCGTTTGCATCTATGTCATCACCACTACACTGTGATTTTCTTGAAGAGACGTTACCTTTTATTTACATATTCTGCTGCCTAGTGGAGGCAACACAAAGAGATGTTCAAGAAATGTTTCTTGAATAAATTAATTAATGAGGCTTTAAATAATGTGTATGACTTTTCACAGGCTTTTGTGAGAGTTTTCAGTCTGATTAGGGAGTAGATCCAAAATCCACATTGCAAGGTAAAGTCTGTGCAAGGAGCAAACTTGAAAGTAGCTTCACAGTGGAACAGGGACAACCTAAATGTTCTTGACAGATGAATGAATAAAGAAAATGTGACTACATGCACACACATACACACAATAGGAAATCCTGTCATTTGTGATGACTGAAAAAACTAGGGAATAGTGTGTTAAGTGAAATAAACCAGACAGATGTAGAAACACTCCATGACCTCACTTTTATATAAAACCAAAATAGTCAGATTCATAAAACAAAGTGCAGAATGATGGTTGCCAGGGGTTGGAGAAGGAGGGAGTGAGGAGACATTGGTCAAAGAGTACAAAGTTTCAGTTATTCAAGGTGAGTAAGTTCTGGAGATATGTCCAGCATAATTACTGTGGTTAACAATACTGTAGGTAACAGTTTTACTGTAGTTAAAAATACTATAGTATTTTCTTGCAGGCTATCCCTATCCTTCTACTATTGTGCCATGTCAGTATTCTGTATTCCCTACCTGTCCCTTATAATATAAGTAATTTGGTTGACAGCTGGTTTCTTTATTTTTTTTTTAAGAGGTTTTTGCTATAGGGCGCATGCGCTCACCAGAGAGACAGACAGTGACAGAGAGACAGAAAGGTAGAAATCATCCCCCCAGGGGGGATGGCCACGCCACAATCCCTTCTCCTCCATTCTCCTCTCAGGATCTTGGGCACACACGCACATGCGCCTGGTGTGAGTTTAAGTCACCGGGTCTGGGTTGACTACATGGGAGTCCAGCAACATAACCATTATGCTAACTGCTGGTCCCGACAGCTGGTTTCTCAAACTTGATTATGAAGCACTAGGCTAATTGGTTAGATGAGCAGTCTCGTGTCTAGTCAGGTTCTTACAGAGACCCATGATCATTTTATATCTGCATACTCAGATGCCACTCTCTTTGTAGTATTTCACTTTCTTTTTGTCGTGGGCCTCATACTCTCAGCTGCAGAAATGCTTCTTGTTCACAACAGGAGAAGATGAAGACTAACAATACCAGATCACATCCCCCCACACTTAGTAGCTCTAGCAGAAAGAGAAAGTTAAATAATGTATTTGTTCTTGATTTATCCTACTTGCATCTCATTCCCTAACTTTTAACCAATTCCAGTTGCTACAGATCCTGATGAGAAGCTTGGAACCTGTGACATTCCAGTGACAGATGGCCAGGAAGGGTCTTTGTTTAATGGCACCACTAGAACCCCCTAGAATGAACACAAGGGGACAATTCCTGGAGGAACGGATGGGTCCCTTCAACCGAAGTCCTCTGTGTCATGTTTGGTACTCAGGTTTACTCTTGTGTCCAGATTAGACACCCCAAGTTACCTATTGTAAAGTGTCTTCTCAGTCAGCAGCATTTTTATGTCTCTAGCTTTTAAAATATATTAAATAAACATTAAGCTGGAGATAAGAGCATTTTCAAATTATTTGCCAAGAACTCTTAAAGAATAAGACAGTGAAACTCTTACTTTGAACTATTGAGCAATTTAAAAACACTGGGAATCTGAAAAAAGTTTTACTAAAACAATCTCAAGGCATGAACAAATGTTTTCTTTATTTGTCAATATCTTACCAAATTTTCTTTCAAGTCACGTACAAATATTTATATCTTCCTTTAAAATTTTATTTCGGATATCCTATAGTTGATGCTTTTGTATATTAAAAAGAATTTGTCTGAAGTTGGGCTTATCTTTGACACTTTAAGCAGATAATTTTGGAAATTTATTTCTCTCCTCTCCTGTAAAGAGATCCTTTAGGAAGTCTTCTACATTGCGTGAGACTTGATTGTGCTGTAGTCGCACATCTGACAGTTTACCATACTATGCTGTTATTTAGCTTGTTGCCATATGCCGTGCTTCTAACTGGTGCATTCAAGGATGGGTAGTGGTTTCCATTTTCTTCCATTCCCATGTTACCATCAAATATTAACTTCATCTTACTATTTTTTAGAGAGAGCATGTACTTGCCAGAGAGACAGAGATAGAGAGACAGAAAGTGAGAATTCACCCCCCAGCGGGGATGGCCACACCACAGTCCCTTCTCCTCCATTCTCCTCTTGGAATTTTGGCATGCACACACATGCACACATATATGGTGTTAGTTTGAAGCCACCAGGTCCAGAACTTGAACCATGGTCAGCCATGTGGGAGTCCAGCGACATAAACATTACACCATCTGCTGTTTCCCCATTTATTCTTTTTTATTCTTGGAATAAAAATCCCCAGTCCCCATTGCCAAAATATTTAAAGACAATGTTACTTACTCTTATAATGCAGGTCCTTCTCCTTTAAAATAGTTTATAGCTAATCCCAAGAAGTCATATGATGATTGCAATCAATCCTGTCTGGCTGCTACTCTTTCTCTAAAAAGTAAATCAAATCTAGTCATTAACCTCTGCAGAAACTTTATGAGCATCTGTTTCTGTCAGGCATTGATCCTTCCTGTAACAGGCACCCTGCCACTCCACCCAAGTTCTCCTGACTGATTAAAATCCATACTGCTTACATTGGTGGCCCTGACTTGCGATCAGTGCTTCCTGGACCCGAGTGACATCCATTCTCCCTCCGTATACAGCCTTCATGGGCTATCATATTTTCAGACATCGATTGCCTGCTTACCTGCACCTGCTGCTGTCTGACGTGGGGCATGCATCTCCTGATGAGTGTGCTGGGACTTTAAAACTTGCCCCATCTCATCTGACCCAGTCTAAGGTTATCCAAGTCCCTTGATGACAAGTGCTTTCTCTCTTATTTAATCTTTTACTCACTTTGGTCACTAATAAATATTTGTCACAACTGCTGATCTGCCAGCTTTCCTTGCATTTGCTTTTCCTATGTTTTCTGCTGTTACTTTGTTTTATTGGTTTGTTTGGTAGTTTGTTTTTCACTGCTTCTTTGCCCAGGCTTCTTAGGCTTCATAGGGCTAACCCATCTCAGTCCACCAAGAATTACTTTTGGTAATTCCTGATTCTTCTCAGCTTGTGATCCTCTGGATAGTCTTTCAGGTAGCCTGAATGCTTTTGTTTTCTCTACCAACTATTTGGAAAATTCTGGAAACTTTAAAGCTCTGGAAATTTTATTTTTGGGTAGCAGAAATGTTTCAGTGCACCTCCATAATAAAGCCATGCTTCTTCAACTGTTCTATGAGACATTTTACTTTATTCTAATTTTATTGCCAGAGATGCATGTATGGCAGTGAGAAAGAGAGAATAAAAGAAAGCACTCCCCAGTGGGAGCTGATAACACTACAGTCCTTTTTTCCCCCTTCTTTTCTTCATCCTGTCAGGATTCTGGACACATGCTCCTGTGCCTGGGATGTTTTTCAAGACCCTAGTGTAAGATTCAACCACAGTTGGCCATGTGGATCAGGCTCCCTTGGCTGAACTTAACTGATATACTACTGGGCTGGTCCTATTCTGTGTGTTTTTTCTTTTTCTTTTTTTTTTCTTTCTCTCTTTTTTTTTTTTCTATAGAGATTTTTGCCTAATGGTATGTGTACTCACCAGAGAAAGAGAGACATACAGTGAGAAGGAAAGTGAGAGATTAGCCCCTGACCCCATTCTCCTCCTGAGATCTTGGGCATGCATGCACATGTGCCTGGCATGAGTTTCAAGCCACTAGGTCCAGTACTTGTGGCCAGCTGTAGTCAGCCATGTGCGAGTCCAGTGATGTAACTGCTATGCCATCGGCTGGCCCCATAGTCTGTGAGCTTTATAGAATTATTTTCACTTCTGTACTCTTTTTCTGAAAATTTGCAACATGGAAAAACTAGCACTTACTTTTGCAAACTTTTCCTGTGGTTAAAAACAAGAAACCTATGCAGAACTTTTGGATATCTATTCATGACACCTGTCATGTGACTATACAGTTTTACCATTATTCAAATAAATGTATTATTACTATTAATAGTTTGATGTAAACAGAAAGTATTCAAAAGGATTTATAATAAGAAAGCATAGTAGTAAGGTTATTTATTTTCAAAAGGTCAGAAAAATTAAATATAATGGTTTGATAAAGAATAAGGAAGAGATGGGGCTGGCAAGTAGCATGGTGGTTAAAGGCGCTGGACTCCCACATGGCCGACCATGGTTCAAGTCTCGGACCTGGTGGCTTGCTTTCTCACCTCCTCTCTCCCTCTCTCTGATCAAACTGAAAAATAATAATGATAATAATAATAAATAAAGTTAAATAAAATAAAAGAATAAGGAAGAGCATAACAGACAACCAATAGCTTAATGGTTCACAGAATATGTGAACATTCCTGCAATGGTAATTTGACATACTGCAATTAAACTTAAGTCAAATCTTCATGGATTGATATATTCCCTCATAATTTCTATTATAATGCATTCAGAACTACATAAGGATGGCCTCCTGAGATATCTAGCAAAAATGGAGCCTCTGCTATATAATAATTTGTCACACTTATTCACAGTTATTACTATGTGCCAAACACTGTTCTGAGTATTTTTTATGCATTAATTTACTTAGTATTATAATTAACTGTTTTTCACACATTATCTTTCTTCCCATTTTTTGCCAAACAGATTATTTTGATCTCTAAACTGTCCTGTCAGCATCAGACCTGTATCTTCAGTTGCAACTGAATATATCACCTTATATGTCTGGGAGGTATTTCTAAGAGAACACATCTAAAATGGAAATAACAGCGTTTCCTTCAGTTTCTAATCTCTGATAATGGCCAACTTACTGACCCCAGAGGTCTTTGACTCCTCTCTTCTATTACCCACATAGATTTAGTCATCCAAAATCTCTGAGTTTCAAAATTATCTAGAAACCTCTTAAGTCTGACCTTATTTCTCCATTACTACTATCTTCAGGGAGTTCAAGGGTTCATTATTTTTGGGACCAGCAGTTAACTGAATGGCTGTGTCATTGGACTCCCTTGTGGTCGACCACGGTTCCAGTCCTGGACCAGGTGGCTTAAACTCATGCCAGGTGCATGTGCATGCGAGCCCAAAATCCCGAGAGGATAATGGAAGAGAAGGGATTGTGGTGTGGCCATCCCCCCGGGGGGGTGATTTCTCACTTTCTATCTCTCTGTCTTTCTGGCAAGCACATGTGACCTATAGGAAAAACCTCTCAAAAAAAGGGGGAAGGGTTCATTATTTTTCATCTAAATTAACAAAAATTTCCTATTAGTCTCTTAACCATGAATTCCCTCTGCCTACTAAACTCCATCTTCCACTCCATCCAGTGTTATTTTTCCGAAAAGAAAAGGAGAGAGAAAAAAGAAAGGGAGGGAGGCACAAACATTTAAGATTAAAACCTTCATGGGCCAGTCGTGGTGGCAGATTGTAATGCAAAGCTCAGTGATGCAATTACCATATGGGAAGGGCCTTTGTTTGCTACTAGTGTCTCCCTGGATGTACTGGGTGTGCAGGCGTGCCTGTGGTTCTAACTGCTGAAGGTTGATTCATAATGTCATGAAGACATTGTTGGGGGTGGCAACCTCTTAGTCTCTCTCTGAATGAATAAATAAATAAACCTTTAAAATCTTCATGGACTTTTCTCAATCTAAATCTCTCATTTTGCTCCAGGCATCCTAACTTTTTACTGCTCCTAAAGGTACCTTTTTTGGAAGGCATGTTCTGTATTAGTTTTGCCTGGAAAACACCAGGTCTGTCACTACCAGCCCCAGAATCTCACTTTTTCTTTCCTTCTTCTTATCCCTATCAAACTTAATCTGTACCACTACTTATGTGGATGTATTTTTGACTTGACATTATCTATATTCATGCAAGAATTCGCAAGACTCATCTTGGATTCTCAATACTTAACCTGACGTGTGGCACAAAGGAAGAGTTTTAAATGTTTTCTGAGTGAAAGAATGGATGAGACCTCAGAATTTCCCTCTATAACGTATATGGCATTATATAAATACTGTGGTGACAAAATATCAACAAAGCTGTTTAATTTATAGAGGGGAGAATAGTCATAACAGTTCTAATTTTTTTTAAATAGTGCAACCTTTAACCTTTATTGTCCTTACCAAATATCAGATGATCTGTCTTGAACACTAACATGAGTTTGTTCTCTTTCACATTCCTTCCTTGTACAGACCATCTACCATTGAGTGTTCTTATCCATAAAAGGCTCTAGGGTTGACCATGAGCTGTACCTTGAGCTGTATGCCTATGTATACTGAACTCATTGAGATGTAAAGTGAAGATTAATGTATATTTCTGTACTTATTTTATATTTTTATTAAAAGGTATAAACATAAAACAAATACAGTTGAAGACATAATGAGTTCCTAGATGTGAAGAAGCCAGTTACTAAAGATGGCACCTCTATTCCTGTTCTATTTAAAAAATGGTAAAAAAAGCAATAATAAAAAGTTGTCTGGTCCAGCAGATGGCATAGTGGTTATGTCACTGACCTCCCACATGGCATACATTGGTTAAAATCCTCGACCTGGCAGCTTGAAAATTACACCACATGCATGAGTGTGTGTTCCCATGATCCCGGGAGGAGAAGGGATTGTGGTGTGGCCATCTCCCCTGGGGGGTGATTTCTCATTTTCCATCTCACCATCTTTTCTCTTTCTGGTGAGTGCATGTGCCCTAAGGCAAAAACTTCTAAATTAATTAATTAATCAAGTAATTTAAAAATAATGAAAAGCTGTTAAATATTACAAATATCAATGTTTATTTGGAGTATAGTTTATCAAATTATCTTACAGGGAGGTTTTTAATACATGCATACTGTGTTCACTTGTGCTCACTCAAGGAAAATGGAAACAACAGTAGATTTAATAACAGGAAAAAAAATTAAAAGAATAGATTATAAAGGTTTTCAAGCAATAAGCATTTAAAGGTAGTGTGAAAATAAATAATCACACTAGCTGCTACTCACTAGGGCCAGGGAAATAAAGGGAAAACTAGAGCTATCAAGATCTAAAGGCTGGGAGGAGGAGCCCTGTGGATTTGTATTTCAGATTTTGGGTGTGGAGGTATGGGAAGGATTTGCTGCCCTATGGACCTGGCTCCTCAGTACTCACAGGATGGTTTTCTTAGAGCTGGGACAAAGGCTGCTTGTCCAGCTGCTGCTGGAACCATGGAGTTTGGAGAAGGGCTTTCTAAACCTAGAGTGCAATCCTCTGGGGAAGAGAGCTACCCAGCCATGCTAACTGATGGTGCATAAGCCTCCTCTAAAAGTGATGACAAAAATTGGGCCCAGAACCAAATATCACTATTGTACACATGGGTCATTGCTGGGTGACTTTCAGGAAAGAGAAAGTTTCTTTGCTTCTCTTTTTGTCTTCCATTTCCCTCCAGTAGTATTTGCAGGATAAAACAGAAATCCAATTAATAAGAATAAACATGTATGTGGAATATTTTTTTAAATAAATTCACAAAATAGAGTAGAATTTTAATTATTAAAGTTTATCACCGAAGGCTGAGGGAGAGAGAGTGGAAGAGAAATGAAGAAACATTGGTCAAAGGGTACCAAGTCCCAGTTAGAATGGAGAAAAACGTTCTAGTGATCTGCTTCCCCACAGGGTGAATATAGAATAAATTAATAATACTATGTATTTAAAAATAGCAAGAAGAGTGGAGTTCCAATATTCTCACTGAAAAGAAATCATAAATATTTGAGGTGACTGATAGGTAATTAGCTTGTTTCGATTACTACATAACGTACATATGTGTGGTAGGATCACATTCTACCCCATAAATATTTACAATTTTTGCTTGCAGATTAAAAATAAAATAGACCTTATAAAAAAAGAGGAGACATAATTTATAGGAACCCTCCCTCAGCATTACAAACCAGGAGGGTGGATTTAGAAAGATTGACATTTGAAGAGAAATTCAACTTTATTACCTGAAAAGAGAATAAATTCTGAATAAATATCTCATGCATTATCCCAAAGATTAGAGGCTTATTTTTTTTTCAGACTCTTGGAAAAAAAAGAAAGCACACACACACACACACACACACAGACACACACACCATACCACCACACCAGGGTACAGGGCACTTCAAGAAGTCTATGGAAAAGTAAATTAAAATACGGGTTTGAGTGCAAAAATACTTTGAAATCCATGCATAGTTTTTTTTTTTTTTATAATGGACATTTCCATAAACTTTTTTGTAGACTTCCCTTCATATTTCTAGTGATAAAATAAATTGCATTTATATTCACACTATGATATTCTATTTTATGCCAACAGTAAATGTAGAAGACATTCACATAGGTCAATAACTTTGATTTCTTCTAATTAACAAGTTACTTTCATCAGTTAATGCAAGATAAATACATAATTTATGATCCATAATCAAATTTCACATAATAAAAGGCCTAATTTGACACCACAGCTACTTTATGTCCATTAGTGCTTGTCTTTTACAGGTGCTGCCAATGAAGCTCACATATATTGGTATAGACAGGATAGAAGTAAGTGGAAAAAGTAAAGAAGTAAATTATTCTATAAAATATTTAATATCAATTGCCAGCTCAATCAGGCAAAACAGTAGAGACAGCGGGAGGCCATTGCCCCCATTTTCCGGAGACACAGTGTCTCCTGTGTTAGGGAGCATTTTCTGCAGAGCAGTATTCAGCTGCCCTCTGGTCCTGGGCTAGAAAGAGGCTTCCAGTGTGAAAGTCTATTGAAATGGGGTCCTGAAAACCAGGTACTTCAGCTGGAAATTGAATCCCTTGCCCCACCAATGCTTAGAGGTCAAAGGGATAATATTCCTGCTTATGTGGTCCTGACCAGAACAGACTTATTATTTTTTTTTCTTCTGATTACCAGTTATGTACAGGATTTTAATTTCATAGCTTGACAATAAGGGGTCATACACTGAAGTCTATACATATATCTAGCATTTTGGTCTAAGCTCATCCATGTACATAGCTGAAGTCAATTACAAGGAATGGCCTAACAAATGCTAGGGGATTTTTGTAGTTTTTACAGCTGTTAAAACTGTATCTTGCACACTGAAGTCATCATACATACAGGGCAAAGTCAGCTTTTATATTTGCATTTATTCTTCATGTAACTTTTAAAACACTTCTACAGATGAATATTGAAACAAAAACAATAGCAAGTAGTGAGCATATTATGATTACAGTCCTTCACTCATTACTACTGCATATAAAATGCTAGCAGTGTTATTCACTGGCCCCATTAAGAGGTCCGACACTGAACACCACCTTGGGGATGATGTTCATCATCCTTAAATGCTTCTCAATTGTAATAGTGCCGTCTTTCCTGATTTGGATCAAAGTCCACCAGTTCCACCTGGTCCATTTCAGGCCCTTGACACCATCTTTCTTTACTTGATCCTTCACAATTCAGCATACATAGGCAGTCAAGTGATTTTTCTTGTTTGTTTTTTGTTTTCTCTTTCTTATTAAGAAATTATTCTAGGTATGTATATGATATCAGAACAATTGATTTCTTAAAGTAGCTGTGATTTCCATTTGCAAAGCTCTCCCTCCCATTATTATTCTATAGTAAATTCTGAGACTTTATGGCCTCAGACCCCACCTCTTACCATTAATGCCTCTAACTCTCAGAGACCTGTGCCTGACTTCTTTAAATTTCTAGAATCTGTCTTCTGTCTTTTCTAGGAGACATTTTGGGCTCAAGAGACTGCTTTGGTTTAACCTTGAGGTTCTGGTCCTCAACTAGACATCTATTGTTTTTGCTCTAAATCATTCTCTTGAACTTTACATGTCATTCAAGAACCAGGAGGTTTCTACCTATACTGCACTGACAAATGTCCCTTGCTGTTTCTCTTCCACAGTCAATCTACTGATTGCACATTCCTTCCTCCTTTTTATAACAGGACTCTCGGTGTTGTAGGTTACAACTGCCTATCCTTTAAGAGTTCCACCATTTTGGTGGAAACCCATAGGTTTCACAATGACCAATTATGGAAAGATTATCTTTCTTCAGAGAGAATAGAAGTTTTTCTTCCATCTGAGATATTTATTCAGGAGAATTTTAAGAGTTGTTACAATACTAGGAATGGGACAAGGACATTAACAGGTCAAAGAGAATGCCCAGGAGGGCAATTCCAACTGTGCCTGTCTAATACCATTACTAATATATCTACACACTCAGGTGACAATTTGATGAGAGTAACTGTTTAATCCCACTTTAGAAATTAGTAAATTCAGGCAGATGCAGCTTAAAATGACAAGCTAGATGTCAGTGTGCTTTTGAAAGGAGCCTGGATTTAGGAGATAGACATAGCCAGATTTGAATGATTGCCCCTGCACCCACTGCTTTACCTTCAGTAGCTTATTTAAAATTATTGCACCCAAAGTTCCTCATATCTAAAAAGGTTTTAAAAGTTCTTATGAGGGGCCAGCAGATGCAGCAATTACATCACTGGATTCCTATATGGCTGACTGTGGTTCAAATCCTAGACCTGGTAGCTTGAAAATCACACTGGGTGCATGTGTATGTGTGTCTAATATTCCAGGAGGAGAAGGGGTTAGAGTGTGGCCATTCACCCTGGGGGATAATTTCTTGCTTTCTCTTTCACAATCTCTCTTTCTCTCTTTCTTTCTCTCTGTCTCTCTCTCACATGCACCCAAGCACACACACCCCAAGGCAAAAATACCTTTAAAAAATAGCTCTTACAAAAATAAATGAAATAGCAAATGTGAAGTTGAGTGCATGGGGTTGGCCAGTATCATGGTGGTTAAGTGCTATGTACTGGATCCCACATGGCCAACTACAGTTCAAATCCCTATTTCAGTAGCTTGAAAGACACACAAGTCACAGGTGCATGAATACCCAACATCCTGATGGGAAAGAGAGATGGAGTGAAAGGGATTGGGGCATAACCATGCCCAGTTGTCAGGTGCTTGATCTCTTTCCCATGAATGCACATACTTTTTGGCAAAAAAAAAAAAAAAAAAAAATCAGAGGAAAAAAGTGCATAGTACATAGTTATTGTAATACTTACTAATATTTCATCATCTTTGTATGTACTCCTACATCTTTTAATTTATGGGAGGTACTGACTTTGCTAATCTTCATTATATCCATATATTAAAAAATGATTCATAATTACTAAGCTCTCTACTTATTAAACATGGTATTTAAAGTTACCATATTTAATTAAAAAAACACTATTCAGGAGTTTAAAAATGTTTTTGTGCCCAAATACTTGTACTTTAATTTTTTTCATGAACTTTTTGAAATCACTGGATATTACCCCAATGAGATGAAAATTAGTTCTTCAATCAGTAGAAGAAAACTCACTCTCATTATGAATAAAACAGATGTACATTCATTACATCAGGAAGTATACAGTGTATCTGTGATGCTAAAATTTTATTGAGGGAAATTAAGAGAAAACATTTTTGGGAGGGTAATATAAAATACAGCTGCGAAACACTGTTCTGTTTATTTGCAATATCCCAATTTCTCCTGTACATATCCTACTAGGTCTACAGCAGAAGGAGTAAAGGTAAAATGACTTGTCTAAGATCACAGAGTTAGTGATCATCAGAAAAGTCATGACACATTTTTACATTAAAAAAACAGAAAATACATCATGACTTTTTCAATGAGGGAGAGGTTATAATATTATGGATATTGATAATAAAAAATGTAAGAAAATTGTCTCTTTTAAATTTTTAATTTAGAAAAGCTGCCAACATCTTAATGGAAGTCACATATATACCTTAGTTCCATTAGTACTAGAACTCTGAAACCTTTGGATCAACAAACCTGAGAAGACGTTTTAAAGTAAAAATGGGAGCATTGATACTTCTTGTCATGGAAGAATCAGGCCTGAGATTAAGTACTATCTTACCCAAGAATGTGTGAAATGTCACTTAAGGTATCTAGACCTAATCTGACTAAGATATAAAATCTTAGATTCTCTTCCTGCCTCCCTGCTTTCTCCTCTTCTTTCTCCTCCTCTTTTTATAATATCTTTTTAAAAAGAAATCTCCTTGGACTCCCATGTAGTTGACTGCAGTTTGAGTCCTGGATCTAGTGACTTAAAACTCACACCAAGCACATGGGCATGTGTACCCAAAATCCCGAGAAGAGAATGGAGAAGAGCTTGAGTGTAGCCATCCCCCTGGGGGGTGATTTCTTGCTTTCTGCCTGTCTGTCTCTCTTTCTCTTTCTCTCTCTCTCTCTCCAACGAGCACACATGCCCTATAGCAAAAAATCTCTCTTAATAAATAAATTTAAAAAAATGGAATCTCTTGTGAGATACTAAGTGTAACCCAATCACAGTGGGTTTGGGGGCCATAGGCCAGCTTCCTATCTCTACCCCTGCTATCATTAAGGACCTAGAGCCCTATGGAATACAACTACGATTCAATCCTTTAGTTTTGAATTCTTTGACTTCAGACTTCTACTCTGAAGTAGTGTTTGAGTTTACCAAAAGTTGTTGAGTAAACAGGTTTTATTGTTGTTGTTTGCTATAGGGCATGTATCCTCACTGGAGAGAGACAAAGAGAGTAAGAGAGAAAGTGAGAAATCATCTCTCAGGAGAGATGACCATGCCACAGTTCTTTCTTATATATTCTCTTCATGGGCCTTTTGTTCACACACACATACACACACACACACACTTGCCCAGTGTGATTTTCAAGACACCAGGTTTAGGACTCAAACTGTGGAGTCAATCATGTGGAGTCAGCTTCCTTACCTTCATGCCACTTGTTGACTCTCTTCACACATTAGTTCTCAATATAATAATTTAACCAAATAGTTGCTCTCTTTATCAATATCCCCTTTGATATTTTAAGATATCCTAATGAAAAGGACTGTATGACAAAGTGATTTTACTTTCTTACCTAATTTCATTGGCTAAGACTTCTCATATTATGTTGAAAATTAGTGGAGGAACTGGGCGTTCTTGTCTTACTTCAGTTTTTAGTGGAAAATCTTTCAGCTTTTTTACATTCAGTATGATGTGGATTTGTCATATATGGATTTTATTGTGTTGAGGAATGTTCCTACTGTGCCAATTTTGCTGAGTCTTAATCATGAAGGGATATTATTCAATGCTTTTTTCTTTATTTATTTGTTCATGTGATCATATTTTTTTTACCTTTTCTTCTGTTAATGTGATGTAAATAATAAAGGCATTTTGTATATTTTTAAACACTGCACTTTGTGATTGTAGGAACTTAAGTGAGCAAGGTATCAATATATTTTCAAGTAAAGTGCCATTTGAAATCCTGAATATTTGAAATCTTTAGACATTTTCATTAATTTTATTAGAGGAAAAGAGAGAGAACACCCCCAAAAGTGTCTCATGCCATGATCCAACCCCAGCCTTTAACAAGTCCTGGATCATGGACACATGTGTGCTCAGCATATTAAGGGATGTCCCCAGACTCCAATCAGAACCTTCCCATGGGGTATTGCCTCTCAGAGCATCACATTTTACTGCTGCGCCACTGTCTGGCCTCTGAAATACAGCAATTGTAATCAGTGACAATAATATTCAAATGTATAACAGTTCTATAGAAATATGTTTTTTCTGTGTGTGTGTGTGTGTGTGTGTGTGTGTATGATGCATGAGGATATGCACTAGGGACTCTGAAATAAAAAGAAAACAAAACAGATATGGGACATTTATCTGTCTTCCCCAAGCATTTTGTTTAGGAAGACTAATCTAAGCACTTTCAAGTAATTACTCTGCTACTTCTCTGTACCATAGGCTTATAGTTTACTGATATTTGTTTGCTTAATGATATAAAAATATAAACTATAAACCCACAGGCTTGAGTTTTTATGATATGATTTATAATGGGGTTGTCAAGGTAGCCTAAAACCATTAGAATCCTCATGCATCATACACACACACACACACACACACACATAGGAAAAACATTTCTATAGAACTGTTACACATTTGAATATGACATTTACAATTTAATGACTACAGTTTGCACATGTTCTCTAAAATTGTTTGAAATTATGTTTGGTTTTCATAATGGTAAGTATATGTCCATCTATTTGAGCTAGTAGTGCTATCAATTCTTCTTCTTCAAAAATGCTTATAGGAAAAGACTTCGTTAGTTTATGAGAAGCACAAGCATGGTCCTCTCCCCCCATAGACATTTTTTTACCAGTTTTTAAAAAAATTATTTACTTATTATTTTTATATACATTCAATTGTTATACATCATTTAGCTTGTAGAGAGAATTTACCCAATGAAATACTCCTCAGGCCAGGCCAGTTGAAAATACTGTACACATTATCATCAACAGGTAATAAACCCATTTCTGTGCCCACAAACATCTTTCTTTTCTATTTTTCTCCCTAATTTCATTCTCTATACTCTTCCCTCTCCCTGTGTATATTTTAAACCACTTGCAAAATTAATAGACAGTTACAATAAGAAAATGATCATTTTCATTACCGGTAGTTATATGTTGGAAAATACAGCTTGGGTTTGAGAGCTGAACCCTGGCTTCCTGACACCTTACGTGGCCATAGAGTTTGGTTCTTGAGACTCATTTTAAGAAAGAAGCTCTATAGAGCTGAGACCCCCCCTGCCAATCACGCCGTAGGAAGCCATTCTTCATGACAGCAGTAGCAGAGAGAAGAATGTACTTCCTACAGCCAACTGATTCTAAAAAGAGCCTTGGAGGAGCTGAGGTGTGCATTCTTGTGCCTTTGCCTAATTTTACCAATCAATAAATCATTCCTCCTTCCAGAGAGAACCATATGGGAGATGTCTGAGTATGAGATAGATTAGGAAGACCTCCCTATAGAGTTGGTAGTTGAAAACTCTAAAGTAGTCATTATTATTCCACTTAGAAAATGAGAAAGCTGACCAAAAGAGGGGAAACGTGGTCAAGGTTACAGAGCTAGTAATTGATGAAGCAAATCTTCAGCTATTCTACTCAGTGAGGCTGCCTTAGTCAAAGCCATCACAGACATAAACCTGTGCTCTTGTATACCTCTGCTCATGTTCTTCTCACATAGAGGCTACTATAAGACTTTTCAACATCTCAGATCCACGCAATGACTCCCTGTCTCTTCTGCTATTGTCCTACAGTTGTGTTTTGTAACATAGCTCCCATTTTCTTAAAGTTGGATGTTTTCTAACCTCTAATTCTTCCTTTAAATATATTAAAACCAACTAAAGTCATTAACCAAAAAAGGGAGAGAAGAAATACATAAAACAATTTATTAGATGAAAGCATTTTATTTATTCGACTTTCTACTAAAAATAAAGACGCAAACAAAAGCTGAACAAATCAAAAGAATCTTCAGCAGCCTCCTCCAGCAAAATCAATAAAGAAACAAACCTTTCTAATGCTGTTTTCACTCCACACAGATGCCTGTGCCCATTCAGATAAGTTTGACATTATCCTAGCAAAAATAAATGTATAGACCTGGAGAAGATTTTTAGGCAATATTCAAATGCATATATTATGTGTTTATTCACTTCATTTCTTTTTTTTTGAAAAGGGGTTTCCTATAGGGTACATGCGCATGCCAGAAAGGCAGAGAGAGACAGAAAGACAGAAAGTGAGAAATCATCCTCCAGGAGGGATGGCCATGCTGCAATCCCTTCTCCTCCATTCTCCTCTCATGATCTTGGGTGGGCACGCATGCACACACACCCGGCATGAATTTAAGCTACCAGGTCCGGCACGCAAACCATGGTCAGCTATGTGGTAGTCCAGTGACATAGTCATTATGCCATCTGCTGGTCCCTATTAATCATTTCTTTATGTTACTATTTTTATTGTATATCAGTTCCAGAAAAAGAGGTCCACTGAATGGATTATTTTTTTTTTTTTGAGAGGTTTTTGCTATACGACGTGTGCACTTGCCAGACAGACAGAGAGAGACAGAGAGACAGAAAGTGAGAAATCACACCCCCGGGGTAGATGGCCACGCCGCAATCCCTTCTCCTCCATTCTCCTCTTGGGATCTTGGGCACGCACGCACATGAGCCTGGCGTGAGTTTTAAGCCGCCAGGTCCGGGACTCGAACCGTGGTTGACTACATGGGATTCGAGCGACATAGCCATTACGCTAACTGCTGGTCCCTGGAATTAATTTTGATTATGTATAAAGAATACTTATATAAAGTTATCTACATCTTCATCTATAAAAAAATCAGTGGTTACAATATAATGAAAATATCTTAAGTTAAAAATATGGATGAAATCTAATGTTTATGAAAATATTCTATTAAGTTAAATATTAACATGCAGTTGCTATGACCTAACCATGTTAATCAAAACCTTGCATAAGATGAAGAAAACGGAGCAAGACTTCAAGAGACAGGAAACCGGGGATGGAGGCTGGCTGTAATACTCACTGTGTGGCTATGGCCTTGTGCAAATCAGTAATCATCTTAATATCTCAAATGTTTTCACGTACAAAGGGTGACTAATAAAACAGGACTCATCGGTTGTATTATGAATAAATAAAGCAATGAGTGTAACATTTTTAGCACAGTTCCTGGCACATAAAGAGTTCTTCATAAATGTTACCCTTTCCCACATACTTTCCCTAAACCAACATATTTTAATCCCTGAACAAAATTCTGTATCTATTTTCAGCTTGTCCAGACTT
>NW_006159668.1:315943-319976 GCF_000334495.1 Tupaia belangeri chinensis
TCCCTACTAGCTTCCATGAACTACTAGTCTGCTTTCTGTCTCTACGGATTTGTTTATTCTGAGCACTTCAAATAATGAGAATTATATCACTTGTGGTCTTTTGTGATTGCCTTCTTTCACTTAGCAAACTATTTTCAAGGATTATTCAGGTAGTAGAATGTGTGCAAATTTCATTTTGTAAAAAATGTTTGCCAGGAGGTGTGTGTCCTCACTAGTGACAGAGGGAGAGGCAGAAAGCACCTTCCAATGTGGCATGAACACTCCATAATGTCTTTCTGCTTCTCCATTATATTGTGATTTCAGACAAACAGACAGACACATACACACACACACACACACACACACACACACACACACACACAGGGTATGTTTATCAAGCCACCAGGTCTGGGAACTGAATCATATGGTGAGCCAAATGGGATCCATGTCTCTTAACCACCAGCCTGACTTGCTGACCCAAGATGTTCATTTCTTTTTTTCTTTATTTCTTTCTCTCTGTCTCTCTCCTCTTTATCTTTCTTTTTTCATTCCTTTTTTTTTCATTTAATCAATATATATTTTTACAGCATGTAATGTGGGCTCTCAAGGCATAAATGCATTACCTGCCAAGCAAATTACCATACACAGTAACCTTCCCTTCTTGTGTTTGCTAAATGTTCTTTTTTAAATTTTCTCAGAGTTCCACCCTGCTACACCCAACCGTTCACCCCTCCTATGTAGTCTCTTGTATCTACAGTTAGTGACTCTGTTACTATAATTTCTAATCTTCTAAGTTTTGCCTTAAAGTACAGACATTAGATACATATTGCACAGGGACATACTAAATCTGTCTTTCATTGTCTGGGTTGCTTCATTTAGCAGTAAGTTCTCAGTATTCTTCCACTTCGTTTCAAATATCAGGATCTTATTGGCTTTTTTGAGAGGTTTTTCGCTGTAGGGCGCGTGCGCTCGCCACACAGACAGAGAGAGACATAGAGACAGAAAGCGAGAAATCATCCCCCGGGGGGATGGTCACGCTGCAATCCCTTCTCCTCCGTTCTCCTCTCGGGATCTTGGGCACGCACGCACACGCACCCGGCGTGAGTTTTAAGCCACCGGGTCTGGGATGCGAACCGCGGTTGACTACGTGGGAGTCCAGCGACATAGCCATTATGTTAACTGCTGATTCCCAGGATCTCATTGTTTTTCAGTTACTTACCTGAAGCATAGTTTGCAAATATTCTCTCCCATTCTGAGGCTTGTCTTTTCACTCTGATTATTTTCTTTTTCTTCTCTGCAGAAGCTTTTCAGCCTGATGTAGACTCACTTTCTATTTTGGGGGATTATTGTCTGTGCTTTAGGTGTCTTATTTAAGAAATTTTTTCCTACTCCAATATCTCCATGAGTTCCCCTGATGTAGACTCACTTTCTATTTTGGGGGATTATTGTCTGTGCTTTAGGTGTCTTATTTAAGAAATTTTTATCTCCAAGAGTTCCCCCTATATTTCCCACCAGTAGTTTTATAGTTTGAGTCTTGATGTGTAGATCTTTGATCCATTTTGGGTTGACTTTTGTTAATGGTGAGATGGTCTAGTTTCATTTATCTGCAGGGGATATCCAGTTCTTATTTTGGGGAGAGATTTTCTTTTCTCCACTGTATTGTCTGTGAACTTTGTCAAAAATCAGTTGACTGTATGTTTTGACGGTTTATTTCTGGGTTTTCTTATCTTTTCCAATGGTCGACATGCCTGTTTTTCTGCTAGTACCGGCTATTTTGGTTATCACAACTCTGTACTATACCTTGAGGTCAGGTAGTGAGATGTCTCTGACTTTATTCTGTTTGCAGTGTTGTTTTTCAGGTACAAAATGTTTTATGACAAACAATTTCAATGCAGTTCTGATCAAATTATCAGGAACATTTTTTGTAAGGAATAGATAATAATGATGATTGGATGTTTAGGGCTTGTTAAGACAATCATAATTATTACAGCAAAATAGGAAAACAATGACTTGTTTTATTATTCCTTTCTGAAGTCTACTTCCCTGTTTTGACACTGATTCAAAAAGAGAAACAATTGTGAGACAGGTCTTGAGAAAACATATATAATCCACATAAGGGACAGTTATTAAAGGTTACACTGGAAACAATAAGATCTCTTCCACAGCTAGATTTATTATTTTCTTATATTGCTAAACTGATTTCCAACTATTATTTATTTTATTCTTCTAGTAGTAGCCCTTCATATTGTTAACCTATTTTACAAAGAAGATACCTCTAAGAAAGATAAAACCAACTGACTACATTTTCACAGAAGCTATACTATAGAAAGGAAATTGCACATGCCCTTCATTTCCAGTTCATAGTTTGTATGAGACACCATTACTTCTAACTTTAGAACAAAACTTTGTGAAAGTTGTTAAGTTCTGTACATTTACATTTACATTCTTGTATAATGAAGCACTCTCAATTTGCAAGTAATCCTTTTCTTAATCTGAGCCTCCTTGAAGAAGCACATAAAGTTTTTATGAAAACATAAATGACAAACAACAATATCCATCTCATTGTACTTGCCTGGAAAATGAAGATAATAGAAACATACTATTTTAGGACTTGTTTAGGTTTTGACTATTTTTATAGTGCTGGATTAAGTTTCATTAAATTTTTTTTTAACAAAAGAAGATGGGCTACATTGAGAAAACTGTCTAGGGTCTATGGAAGAGGAAAATTATGTTTTTGTGAAATAGTTTATAACTTCATGAAACCCATAATATGGTACTAGTGCTTATAGAGCAATGCTTACTTTTGAAATCTCAAGACAATCTGGTTAGAAACGTTCAACCTCAGACTTCACAGTAGATACAGATAAAACAAACTTTCCTACTCATTTGAACTAGTCTTTTCAAGGGTATAGCATATAAAAGTATTTAATTCATGTCTGCTATTATTGACAAAATTACTATCGCATATAAGAAATAGTTTAACTTTGGATTTGAATGAACCACACACAGACTCATATTTCGGTTGTGTTATAATTCAGCTGTGTGCACTTGGCTATATTACTTAAACTCTCTAAATTATCATTTCCTTCTCTTAAAATAGATACTTAGCAGAATTATTTCAGAATTATAGATAATCCATATAAAGAATCTATAACCTAGTATAGGTTAATAAAAAAATGGTTATAATCTAACTTTGAGGTTTCTCTGAAAGCAGAAATGTTTGAGACAAAGACTTGAGTACAGACAGTGCATTTTGGAGGAAATATGAGAAAGTGGGGATGAAGGGACCTTTTTCCTCTCTTTCTCCTATTTTTCCATCATTATTTTGGGCATGCATACATATGTGCCCGGTGCATTTTTTAAGCTGCCAGGGCAGGATTCACATCACAGACCCTATAGGATCTAGCTCCCAAAGCACAGTGCTTACCTCTGTGCTATGAGGCCAACCCTACTGACTATTTTGACTAACAATCTGTTTTGAGAAGGTCAACTCTATATTTTTGTTATTTACGTAATTATTTATTTATTTTAAATTTAACTTTATTTATTCATTTATATATATATATATATAGTTTTTTTTTTCCTTTTTTTGCTATAGGGCACGTGTACTCGCCAGAAAGATGGAAGATGGAGCGAGACAGAGAGACAGAAAGTAAGAAATCACTCTTCTCCTCCATTCTCCTCTTGAGATCCTGGGCATGCACGCACATGGGCCCGACGTGAGTTTAAGCCACCGGGTCCGGGACTCAAACTGCAGTCGACTACATGGGAGTTCAGCGACATAGCTATTACGCTAACAGCTGGTCCCCATTCATTTATATTTGACCAGGGATGGGGGGGAGAGAGAAAGAGAGAAAGAGGAAGTGAGAAAGCAAGCCTCTAGGTCCGGGATTTGAACCACGGTTGGCCATGTGAGAGTCCAGCATCGTTAGCCACCTCACCACCTGCTGGCCCCTGTTATTTATTTACTTTTTATTTATTTATTTATTTACATTTAATCACATCTGTCTTTACAGTGTATGACATTTCTTTTTCCAGCATGAATACCATGCAT
>NW_006159668.1:328465-355264 GCF_000334495.1 Tupaia belangeri chinensis
GAAGGATTCTCTCTCTTAAGCATGCATCCCCTCTATCTATATATATTGTACTATATATATATATATATATATATATATATAGTTTTTTTTTTCCTTTTTTTGCTATAGGGCACGTGTACTCGCCAGAAAGATGGAAGATGGAGCGAGACAGAGAGACAGAAAGTAAGAAATCACTCTTCTCCTCCATTCTCCTCTTGAGATCCTGGGCATGCACGCACATGGGCCCGACGTGAGTTTAAGCCACCGGGTCCGGGACTCAAACTGCAGTCGACTACATGGGAGTTCAGCGACATAGCTATTACGCTAACAGCTGGTCCCCATTCATTTATATTTGACCAGGGATGGGGGGGAGAGAGAAAGAGAGAAAGAGGAAGTGAGAAAGCAAGCCTCTAGGTCCGGGATTTGAACCACGGTTGGCCATGTGAGAGTCCAGCATCGTTAGCCACCTCACCACCTGCTGGCCCCTGTTATTTATTTACTTTTTATTTATTTATTTATTTACATTTAATCACATCTGTCTTTACAGTGTATGACATTTCTTTTTCCAGCATGAATACCATGCATGTCAGTCAAGATAAAGATACTATAGATATTATAATCATCAAATAGCTTCTCATTTTTTGTCTCATTTTTTGTTAGTTAAGTATACTTTTACTTGTTTTCCCTTCCCCTTTTCCCTCCCTCCCTTCCATACTAAACTTTTTTCCACATTTTTTTTGAGTCACAAAAGATCTTAAAATTAAGGATGAAGCTAAAACCCAGTGACAAGTACACTGTAATTTTCTTCTGAAACATTATTTTCTCTCTCCATTTCCCCTTTTACTAAAGAGAGGTATAAACTAATTTATCTTCAAAAAAAAAAGGATAGTCTCAATTTGGTCTGTTATTTGTGCACAACTCTGTATTTTAAGGTCACTGTTGCATATCTGACTTAATGAAAATCTGTGCAAGACCTTTTAAGAAAACAAAATATCAGATTATTTTGAAATAGAGGTTGTTTTAATCTGTTATTGAATTGACAACAAAAATATCTGAAATTGGGTGAGTCACAGGACTGGTTTCTTCATTTCACAGTTTTGAAGTTGAAGGTCCAGAGGGCAATTTTTTTGTGAGGCTACAGCCTGACAAAGGGCAGGATCTTGAGTAAAATAGCTGTTTATAAGTTTTTGTCTGTTCTGGTCTCTTTTCCCTTCATATAAACCCACCAGCATCAATTATAGGCGTCCTATTTTAATGACCTTATCATACATAGTAGTCTCACTCTGAGAGACCATGAAGGGGTTGAGTTTTCACGTAATACCTTTATAATACAAGTAAGTCCCACCATAAAAATTCTGGGGAACATCCAACCTAAAGCAAAGATTTAGCATAACACTTTTCAATCACTGTTTTAACATAAGTAATGAATAAATTGAGTTGAACTTAATGTTTGGCTTGAATATGGCCTTTACATAGTAGTTATATTTAAAAATAAGGGTACTTTTTAACAAATGTACTCATTGCCCAATAATGAATGACTAATTTACCTGGACACAAGAGTATAGGAATAATAGACAAGCACTTATTTAATATTTCTGCATATTAATGCTATTCAAATACCTGGTAAGGGCTACAAGGACTTGTCTAATTGCTTTCCAATGTGTCACTCCATTCCAGCGATTTTCTTAGTCATATTATAAGTCTATTAGCATACCACGTGGGTTGAGTTTGCACAGCTGTCCTTGCCAAGGGCTGCCCTGCAGTTGCTCCATCATTGGGGTAACCAGCTGTTACTTATTTAAAGCCTCCATCATTTTGTATGACAGAGTAACTTAATTATGCCCTGCTTCAGAGATGTTAAATGAAATTATCTTCAAAACAAGTACACTTCATTTAATATTTTTCTCCATCAAGTACTTGAACTGTGACATTTACGTCATGAGTACTAAGTAACTAAATGTGTTATCAATTGAAGCCTTCTGATGGGGTAATTATTATTGAAGCAGAACACTACTCTAAAGTACCTGTGATAAAAATTGTGGCAGATGCCAAAGTCTAGATATATAACAGTTTTGAAAAAATAAAATATGATAAACAATTAATAAGTTGTAGTAATCAGCATTTGGAAGAATCAATTTTTGTTTTGTAAACTTTGTCAATTTTAGATAGGGACACATTATTGATATCTGTAAGCTGTTCAGTAAACCGTAAAATCTCTTTATCATGTCATGACCAGTAATGGAAAGAAGTAAAGAGAGGGGCTGGGGGGAAGAAATAAAGAGCAGAAAAGAAAGAAAAAAGAGGATATGAAAGAATGTGTAGTGGGTAATAAGGGTAAATTACATCTAATGAAAACTTAATTTTAGTTATTTGAGGAGTCTTTGGAATGTTCATGAAAATTATACTATGAAAAGCTATCACAGACTTTAGGTTTTTCTGTTTTTTGTTTTTATTTTTTACCAAAATAAATTCATACTTCAGTTCCATTTCTTCCACCAATATTTCTCTAAGTCTCTTTCTTTAGTCCATGAGCCAGAGAAACAGAGAGAGAAAGACAGAAAGAGAGAGAGAGAGAGGGAGAGAAAGAGAAAGAGAGATAGGCATCCACCCCAGCCTCAACCAGACTAGGATCATGGGTATGTGTACACCTGGTATATGTAAGCAAATCTTTGGATAGGAACGTGAGACTATCTTGTGTGGGTCCTCACAGAACATTATATTACCACTGCACCACCATCTGGTCCCTTTCCAGGATTTTAAAATAAATACTATATACATCATGGCTTAACTATGAACGTTTTTCTTGCTGTACGTCACCTGTCAGAAAAGTTTGAAAACCCAAGTTACAAGATCGTCACCTAAGCCTTTTTAAGAAGCTATCAGACAAAACTCTCAAACACACACGTGATCTAACAAATATCTGCCTTTGGTCATGTTCCCTCTCTTTTTTTTTTTTTTCATTTGTTTTTAACGTGGCAAGAGACATAAAATGTGCTATCTTAATCATTTTAAGTGTATAGTTCAGTGATATTAAGAATATTCATATGGTTGTACTTTATACTCATTAAACTGTTTCTTTATTCTGTCTTCCTCTATCCCCTAGCAACTAACTCTTTGTCTCTATGATTTTCATTATTCTAGGTAACTCATATATGTAAAATCATGTTAGTCTTTTTTGTGACTAGTTTATTTCACTTAGCATAATATCCTTCAGGTTAATCCATGGTGTAGCATATGTCAGAATTCCCTTCCTTTTAAAAGCTGAATATTATCATATTTTGTTTATCTGCCATTTGACCATAGGTTGCTTCCATATTTTAGCTATCGTAAATAATGTTACTATGAACATAGGAATACAAATATCTCTTCAAGTCTCTGCTTTCAATTCTGGGTACAAATCTAGAAGAATTGCCATATTATGTAATAATTCTATTTTTAACTTTCTGAGGAACTGTCATACTGTTTTCCATAACAACTTTAACATTTTGCCTTACTATCCAGAGTACACAAAGGTTTCAATTTCTTCACATTTTAACCAACATGCATTTTCTATTTGTTTGCTTGGTTTTTTTGTTCTTGTTTTGTAGCAGTTACCTTAACTGGTTACATGTTAATTTTTGGCTGCATTTTCCTAGTGACCTGAGGTACTGATCATCTTTTTGTGTGCTTATTGGTCATTCGCGTATCTTCTTTGATTCAAGTCCTCTGCCTATTTTGAATAAGATTATTTATTTATTGTTGATTACCCAAACTTTTTTATATATATTTCATTTCAATTTCTTTTATATATCCAGTCACATGTCACTTAGCTTGCAAAGTGAATAATCCAACATGTATACATTTCTCACCAGTCCAATTGAAAATACTACACGCATTATCTTCATTAGATAATAACCCATTTCTTTTTCCCAAAATGCCTTGCTTCTCCATTTTTCTCCTTAATGTCCTACCTCAGACTCTCTTCTTTCACCCACCCTCTTCCTACACTGTATCTGGTATTTATAACCATTTTTAATATCCTCTAGTCATTCAATTTCAGCCATAGAGTGCGAACATTGGGTATATATTAAGTGGACATACAATGTCTCTCCTTCATAGCCTGGCTGGCTTCACTCAGCCGTAAATCTTCCATATTCATCCACTTTCTGTCAAAAGCCAGGGTCTTGTTGTTTTCTATGACTGAGTATTATTCCATAGAGTATATGTGCCATACTTCTTCAATCCATTCATCTGTTCGTGGGCATTCGGGTTGGTTCCATGTCTTAGCAATTGTGAATAATGCCACAATAAACATGGATGTGTCTGCAAGCACTTTTCTGACTAAGGATTCTTCTGTCCTTTGGGTAGATACCAAGGAGTAGGATTGCTGGATCATACGATAGTTCTACGTGTAGATGTTTGAGGAATCTCCATATTCTCCATAGTGGCTGGATCAATTTACATTCCCACCAGCAGTGTAGGAGAGTTCCTCTTTCACTACACCCCCACCAGCACTTAACAATTTTTTTTTTTAATCTTAGTCATTCTTACTGGGGTTAGGTGGTATCTCATTGAGGTTTTGATCTGCAAGTCCGTCAATGTGGAGGATGAGTATTTTTTCATTTGCCTTTTGGTTATTCATATGTCTTCCTTAGAGATTGGGTTTTTCAACTCATTCTCCCATCTCTTTTCAGGACAAGTGCTTGAGTTCCCTGTGTATTCTGTTTATCAGTCCCTTATCTGACGCATAGTTTATGAAAGTACTTTCCCATTCTGAGGACTGTTGATTCACCTAATTGCTGTGTCTTTTGCCATGCCGAAATTCTTAATCTGATGTGATCCCACTTGTCTATTTTTGGGATTATTGACTGTGCTGTGGGGGTCTTATTTAAGAAGTCTTTGCCTGCTTCAGTATCTCCCAGAGTTTCCCTGGTGTTTTTCAAACTTTTTAATTGGAGGTAATTTTAGACTCACAGTAGCTCTGTGAGTTCCAGCCAGTGACATGGTGGTTAAGATGGCTGGATCCCACATGGTCAATGGTACATTCAAGTTCAGGATACCAGGGTTTAAAAAACATGTTGTGGGCACATGCATGCATGCCTAAAATCCTGAAAGGAGAAATAGAGAAGGGATTGCAACATGAGCATCTCCCGTAGAGGATGCTTTCTCACTTTCCCTCTCTCTATCTGTAGTGAGTGCCTGCACTGTACTTTACCCCCCCCAAAAAAAAATGTAGCACAGAAACTCCCATATGTTCTTCCCCCTGTTAATATCTTTTTTTTTTTTTTTTTTGCGGGGGAGAGGTTTTTGCTATAGGTCACGTGTGCTCGCCAGAAAGACAGAGAGACAGAAAGCAAGAAATCACCCACTGGGGGGATGGCCACACCACAATCTCTTCTCCTCCATTCTCCTCTCACATTCTGGGGCACGCACACACATGCGCCTGACATGAGTTTAAATGACTGGGTCTGGGACTTGAATCACAGTCGACTATATGAGAGTCCAGTGACATAGCCATTACACCATCTGCTGGGGCCAGATGTTAACATCTTATGTAACTATGGGAAGTACAATGTTCAAAAGTAATAAATTAACATATTAAGTAAAGTGCCAACTTTATTCAGGTTTGATTAGTTTTCTACTAATACACTTTTGGGTCCCCTTATTTAATCTAGGATTCCACATTGCCTTAGTAGGATCCTTATACTCATCCAATCTGTGACATTTTCTCAGACTTTAATTTTTTGTAAACTGGGAAAATTAATGAATATTGTTGGTGAGTTATTTTGTAAAATATGCCTCACTCTTTTCTTGTTTAGATCAGTTGTATATAGTATCCAGAAGATTGTCACAAAGGTAATATGTTCTTATCTTCACACTATATGGAGGATTTGATGGTTTATGTAATGTTTGTAGTATGTCTTATTATTTGTGAGTTAGTTGCTCATTGATTAAGATGGTCTCTTACAGGTTTCTCAGCTATGAAGTGACAATTTCTCCTTTGTAATTAACAAATACTTATTTGGGGGAGATACTCTGAAGCTGTGAAAATATGTTTCCTCTTAAAATATATCTACTAAATTTAACGTTCATAACTGACCTTCTTTATACCATGGGCACAGACATATACGCATATTTTAATGTCTATATACATGTATGCTTATTCGTGTGTATATTTAAAAACCCATGAGTTTGTACTGATAGCTCTGACTTCAAACCTACATTACTGGGAACATTCTAATCTGTTTCCTTTTTCTTATTTTTACCTTCTTTCTCAGATAGTGATAAATCTGGTGGTCATCATCCATAATATATTTATTTATTTGTTAAACCCAAATATACATTTACCATAGCTTACAAATCTAACCTGTTGTGAGAAACACATTTACAAATTAGAGTATAGTTTGTATGTACAATTCACTTTGTCTCTAACCTTATCGTATCTAGTCAAAATGCCATTTTTCAAAGTTACCGGGTCAGTTTATTTCTTTCTCACCCACTTGAGTCTGGTCATCAGTTTATTCATAATACAGTTAGATATGTTTGCCATGGTCTACTTTCCAACTGAGGTTGCCTCCATGTTCTGGTTGAATTTTTCCTCTCTGTCATGTTTTTAGTATCTTTTAATAAACCAATTGCCAATAAGCACATGAAAAGATGCTCAACATGAAAAGATGCTCAACATCATTATTCGTTAGAAAAATGTAAATCAAAACCATAATGATATATCACTTTATATAAAACAGGAATGCTGAAAAAAAAAAAAAAGACAAGTGTTGAGGCCAACAGGTAGTATGATAGTTAAGGTGCTGGTCTCCCACATGGTTGACCACTAATCAAGTTCTGGACCCAGAGACTTACTTGTCCCCCTTTTGCTCTCTTTCTCTTTTGGCCTTTCCTGTGAGTACACCTGCCCTATAGCAAAAATAATAATAATTATTGTAAATAAAATGTATTTATTTTGAAAATACAAGTGTTGTCAAGGATATAGAAAAATCGGAACTCTCATAATATTGCTGGTAAAATGACAATATGGAATATCTGCTTTTGGAAACAATTTGGTAGTTCCTAAAAATGTTAAACATAGAGTTATCATATAACCCAATAATTCTACACACAGGTCATATTTACTCCAGGCAAAACTTTCAAGTCCACACAAAATCTTGTATCTGAATGTTCAGGGTAATTATTTATATATGCCAAAAAGTGAAAAGAAACAAATAAACATGAATGGTTAGATGAATAAACAACAGATGATTTATCAATACAGTGAAATATTATTTGGTAACAAAAAAGAGTAAAGTACTGATACTATCACATGGATAAATTTGAAACATTATGCTGTCATAAAAGATTGCATAATGTGCGATTCTGTTTTTATGGGATGTCCAGATTGTGCCAGTTTGTAGCCTAGTAGTGAAGCGAACCAGATCCCACATAATGAACCATGATTCTAATTTCAGTCCTAGTGAAGCAGGCCAGTTTAAGGTTCACCAAGACTACATCCATTTTTAAATTAAGAAAGGCTTCTAATGATAATAATGTGACCAAATGCTAAATCATAGGATGATGTTTGAGGAATGGTTAGATTAAAAACCAGGAATGAGTATTTAAAAGAATCAGAATAATTATTTAGGGGATTGTAGTGAGGAGTGATTTGCACATGCATGTATCTTATATCTATAAATACTAAGCACTTATTGAACTTTTGGGGACAGTTTGATGGTACTTTCTGACTGTCTCTTTGTATCTCCTTGTAACCAGTTACAGAAATAAACTCCCTTCTCCAGCCTCTGCCTCTCATTTCATTGACTGTGAGAACAAGCAGCTGGATTTAGATGACTGATAACACTAGCAGCTTGAAAAACACACTGGATGCATGTGCATGTGTGCCCCCAATCCTCATAAGATGGAGAAATGGAAAAGAAGAGATCGCAATGTTATTGCATCCCTATTGAAGAGTGTTTTCGCTCTGTGGCAAGCATATTTACCCTCTGGCAATTAAAAAAGAGTAAAAAAAAAAAGGTCCAGATGTAAACACAGAAACAGTAGATTAACCATTGCATAGGGCTGGCAAAAGAAGGCCTGAGAAGTTACTGCTAATAGGGACAAGGAAATGAAGATATTAAAAAATTAGATTGTGTTAATGGTTGCACAACTGTGCAGATA
Source organism: Tupaia belangeri chinensis (assembly GCF_000334495.1). Classification (NCBI taxonomy): domain Eukaryota; kingdom Metazoa; phylum Chordata; class Mammalia; order Scandentia; family Tupaiidae; genus Tupaia; species Tupaia belangeri. The sequence continues at coordinate 336,593 of NW_006159668.1, forward strand.
TAGTAAAAATGAAATTGCACACTTTAAGTAATTTTTTTTCTGATGCATGTATTATTTTTCAATAACTGTTACCAAAAAAAGCATACTGTATAGCTTTCTCATTACAGGAGAAATAACTGTTGCCCATACAAGATGAGGGGCATTGCCTTCGTAGGTGAAGAAGAGATACTAGCACATATTTGCCAGTGTAGATTTTCAGCATCAAGGAATTAGTTAATTAATATTTGCCAAAACTCTCAAACAATATAAAATGAATGCCATAATTAAGACAGACTACAAATCATTTTCTGAGAAACTTTTATTCTCTAACCCATTATATCTTACCCCTGATTTTAAACCAGTTTATCTATGTGTCACTATTAAAATGGCTTATCTGTTGCATATTTTCACTTTAATCCATGACCATATGATTCTTCACTTTCATTAACTAAATAAATTTTAGAGCTAATCCATGAGGTAAAATAAGAAACCCTAAGCTTAGAGGCTTACTAAAAATTTACACAGTTATTGCTTGATCTAGGCTTCAAGTCTAAGTCTGGCTTATGCCACAGCTTTAATGCTCTCCCAGATTGCCAGCTTCAGTTTTGTTTTGCAGCCTGTGTTGCCTGTCATGACCTATTCCTCCAAGTAAGTCTTTTTACCTCCATTTATATATTTAAATGACTTTTCCTTTCTAAAAGAGCTATGAAATGCCTAAACAAACTAATGTCTACAATAGGAAGAGTGATAAATAGATTTCTCAGCATGTTCTTTATTTGCTACATGGAAGCAAACAATTCCATTGCTTCTCAGAGAAATCATTTTTTCATGCACTAAAACGTATTTTAAATATTAAACATTCATGATTTTACAGTGAATTTTAAGTCTAGATAATACAAACAAACATGAAAATTAAACATATTATTATTTACTCCTGGGCATTAATTATTCTAATTATGGAAAAATAATCATAATTCAACATGAAAAGATTGAAACTGACAAAGGAAGTGATAATTAATTTCCTTCTCTCATGACAGTAATGTCTCTTATGGAACTTTTGATATTTAAAGCAAATTATTATATTTACATTTTACCTTGCTCCAAACTGGATTTAAGGCAATGTACATGAATATTTCACATCAGAATATTAAAATAGCAAATAATGTGGCAATTAGAGTGAAGAGGAGAAAATTAAGTTAGTCAAGAAAAGATAATATAAAAAATGAAATTCATAATTGTGCATGTTAAATGGTGGCTTCCAAAAAGTTATGCCTGTTTTCTAACCCCTAGAGCCTTTGCATGTGATTTTTTTATGGAATAACGGTCTTTGTGAATATACTTACGTTAATGATTTTGAGTTGAGATCATCCTGAATTATCCAGCTGGGCCCTAAATCCAATGACAAATGTCCCTGAAGTAGAGAACAGGAGGAGGTGATATAAAGGAGAAATTGGAGTCAGGCAGCTGCCAGTCTAGGAATGCCTGGAGCTCAGGAACTGGGAGAGGCAGAGAGAGAACACTGCCCTGCTGATATCTTGATTTTGAACTTTTGTCCTCCAGACCTATAAAAGAATACATTTCTGTTGTTTCTAGTAACCTAGTTTTTGGTCATTTGTTCTGGCAATTTAGTAGGCTAGTACAATATTCCAAAGATGATTTTAAATCTTTCCTACCTAAAGATTAAATGACTAGGTAGGTAAATTTTTCATTTTCCTTCCTTCCTCCTTCCCTCCTTCCTTCTTTCTTTGTCTCTTTTTATTTATTTATTCAAACTTTATTAAGGTAAAATGGAAATCTAAAATGTGCATATTGAAAGTATACAACATGATTTAATATACATATACACTGTGAAATTATTATGATTAAATTCATTAATGCATCCATCCCATCAAAAACTACATTTTTAAGGGGACCAGCAGTTAGTGTAATGGCTGTGTCACTGGACTCCCACGTAGTCAACCACGGTTCATGTCCTGGACCTGGTGACTTAAAAGTCATGCCGGGCACGTGATAGAGGAGAAGGAATTGCGGTCATCCCCCCGGGGGGTGATTTCTCGCTTTCTGTCTCTCTATCTCTCTCTGTCTGTCTGGCAAGCACACGCGCCCTATAGCAAAAACCTCTTAAAAAAAAAAAAAAACTACATTTTTACTTTTTGTTCCTTTTTGTCTGGTGGAACACTTAAGATCTACGCTTAGCACATTTCAAGGATAGAATACAGTAATAATAGTCACCTTGCTGTACTCAGATCCTCAGAACTTATAACTAAATCTTTATTCTATTTTTTAGAGCGAGAGACATTTTTGCTATATGGAGTGTTCACTCACCAGAGAGACAGAAAGCAAGAAACTACCCCCCCCCCAGGTGGATGGCCACACCGCAATTCCTTCTGCTCCATTCTTCCCTGGAGATTTTGGGCACACATGCACATGCACCTGGCATGAGTTTGAAGCCGCCGGGTCCAGGACTTGAACTGCAGTCAAGTATGTGGGATTCCAGTAACATAATTGTTATACCATCTGCTGATCCTAAACTTTTATCCTTTGACCACAATACCCGTCTCTCTACCCTGCTGCTTCTGGCAATAACCATTCTCTTCTCTGCTTATGAGTATAACTTTAGATTCCAGATAGATGTGAGATAATGTAGCATTTTTCCTTCTCTTTCTGGCTCATTTCCTTTAATATAATGTCATTTAGGTTTATCTGTGTTGTCACAATCGCCAGGCTGGTTGAGGAGCTGTCAACATATGGCCCTTATTATGTAGAGGTAAATTCCTTCATACCTAACTTGTTAATAATATTTTTTTAATCACAAAAGGATGTTGAATTTTGTCAAATGCTTTTTCTGTGTGCATTGAAAAGTTCATGAGATTATTATAATTGATTATGTTAATGTGATGTATCACATTTATTGATGGTGTATATGAAACCATTCTGGCATCATAAGGATAAATCCCACTTGATCATGGTGTGTGATTCCATTAATATGCTCCTGGATTTTTATGCACAGGTTGTACATGGGAGAAAAAACTCTCCTCCAAAAGGCTGGAAAAGGAAAAACTGTAGCACTATAGTTAATTTCTCCAAGAAAGTTCTCTCACTAACTTCTCGTCTAGCTGTAGACCTTTTAAAACTCCTTCTGAGGATGAATAGGTGGTCAGCTAAGTATTAACAAATACATTTTTCAAACTTTAAATTACATTTAATTATTGAACATCTTTATAGCATAAAATATGGTTTTTCTATGAAAGACATTGTGTATCCTCATTCAATATATGCCACATATCTACTCACTATGACAGAAATCTAAAGATTCAAAGATTAAAAACAACTTTCTAACATCTCTTTATGAATCTTGCTTCATAGAAGGTCTAACACTTTACTTTGTAATGTGGAAAATTATATAGTCCAAATTGTTTTAGGACTCAATTGAAACTGATTGAGATGATTCAATCTCTCTGAGAGCTCAATGAAGATAATGAGAAGAAATGGTCATTTTGATCATGCTATGTAGAGGTGAATTTGACAGAAGCAGTTTTTGAAAAAAGGGGTAGGGAAAAAGCCTCAATGCAGGGGCTTAAGAGAGAATGGGAGAAAGGCAAGAGGATTCAGAGACTATAAATAACTATTTCAATGAATTGTATCATAAAATAGTGAAAATGGATTTTTATTGTGCTTTTTAGGTTCTTGCCATAGGGCATGAGTGCTCCTCAGAGAGAGACAGAGAGAGAGACAGAGAGAGAGAGAGAGAGAGAGAGAGAGAGACTGACAAATCACCCCCAGGGGGTGGTCACAACATAATCCGTTCTCCTCTATTCTCCTCCTGGGATCTTGGGCATACACGCACATGGACTCAGCAAGAATTTCAAGTCATTTGGTCTGGGATTTGAACCATGGCTGACCATGTGGGAATCCAGCCACCTTCACCTCCACACCATCTGCTGGCCCCCAAAGGTATTTTATTTTTTAATGTTTACAAATTAGGTTATCATGAATAGTTTTTAATAAGATATGATATGTAGCAAGTTTCTATTATGATAAGAATAACTTAGTAAAAATGGGCAAATCGATAATGTGGGTATGGGTAAAATGTCAAAAGCACAGCCCGTTAATGATAAAGGAAATGGGATCTTACATACCAGAGGTGGGTTGTCTTAAATGGCAACAGGAGCAAAGGTTGAAATAACAGTTATAGAATGCAGAAAGTCATGAAAATGGCCTAAGTGTGTGTGGAAGTTTTCTTACTGTCTTTTCTGTTTTCTTGGTGAAATAAGAACTAGTTATCAGATAAAAGCAAGGAGAAAAGTAAGTATTGCAAATTTGAGAAAAACTTAATTATTCAGGAAAAGACAGGTGAATAATGATTTGAAGAAAGAAATGTAAATGTTCTTAAGGGGTGGGATAGAAAATTGAGGAGGATGATCTAATAATATAGCTGGCTCCCTAAGGCCCTCATGAGGCTTATGATTAAAAAATTAAAATAAAATTAAACTAACTCTTAGGGACCAGCAGCTAATTAGCATAATGGCTATGTTGCTGGACTCCCACGTAGTTGACTGCAGTTCGAGTCCTGGACCCAGTGGCTTAAACTCGCGCCGGATGCGTGTGCATGCGTGCCCAAGATCCCGAGAGGAGAATGGAGGAGAAGGGATTGCGGCGTGGCCATCCCCCCTGGGGGGTGACTTCTCGCTTTCTGTCTCTTTGTCTCTTGCTGTCTGTCTGGTGAGCACATGCACCCTATAGCAAAAACCTCTCCAAAAAAAGAAAAAAATAACCAAAAACTAACTTTTAGCTTTCTGATAATACAATCATAGAAACATCAGTAAGTTAGATTTTATAAGACTGGAATTCTAGAGTCTGGACACAGGCGATGGCAAAAGAGAGGAACAATGAAGTAGAATGTATTTATAAAGTAATGCTTCTTTATAATTTTTTTTGAGAGATTTTTGCTATAGGGCATGTGTGCTCACCAGAAAAACAGAGAGAGACAGAGAGACACAAAGTAAGAAATTATCCTGCAGAGGGGATGGGCCATACCACAATCCTTTCTTCTCCAGTCTCCTCTCAAGATTTTGGGCACTCATGCACACATGTCCAGTGTGAATTTTAAGTTGTTGGGTCCAGGACTCGAACCATAGTCAACTACATGGAAGTGCAAAGATGTAACCATTATGCCATCTGCTGGTCTTAATAATTGTTTTATTTTTTATTTTTATTTTTATTTTTTTTATTGTCAGAGGGCATATGTGCTTGCCAGAGACAATGAAAGAGAGAGAAAGAGAGAGAGAGATAACTCACATGCAAAATAATGCTTTTAATGCTAGTGAAATCTAAGGTAAGAAAAGGATAGAGGAGTAGGAAGGTGCTTAAGCACTGGTGTACTGCAGGAAATTGTACAGTTGAAATTGTTGACATAGATACAAGAAGGAATAGGCTTGAAAGGCTTGGGGGATGGGCAGAGCTTAGGATGTTAAAAGTGGAGAACTTGTCAGGTGTGCAGTTATTATTAAAACAAATAGGGTGGGGACCAGCAGTTAGTGTAATGACTATGTTGCTGGACTCCCATGTAGTTGACCGCAGTTCGCGTCCCAGACCCGGTGGCTTAAAACTCACACCAGGTGCGTGTGCGTGCATGCCCAAGATCCCAAGAGGAGAATGGAGGAGAAGGGATTGCGGCGTGGCCATCCCCCCTAGAGGGTGATTTCTTGCTTTCTGTCTCTCTGTCTCTCTCTGTCTGGCGAGCACACGTTCCCTATAGCAAAAAATACCTATCAAAGAAAAAAAAAACAAATAGAATGAAGGGCATACTTTTTACAAGTGAGGAATGGAAAAAATTGATAGGTCTGAGAAATTATTCTATCATCTGTGAAGATGTTTATATCAGTAAGAATAGTGAAGGGAAGAAAGCAGTAATTAACTACTCTCAATAGTAAAAAATATTGTAAAACAGTACTCTGTCTGATTTCTTGTTATTTAGTATTTTGATTCTATTTTATATTAGCTGTCTCTCATGGATTATATGCAAGTGACAAGGGTGAATATGGAAATTTTATGGTCAACATCCAGATAGCCAAAATTTCCTCAAGAGCATTTTATGGTCTTTACAATTTATGAAGCAATTTCACATTATCTAATCTTATTTTCATAGTTATATATGGTATTCTTTCTTTCTTTTAGGGAGATTATTGCTATAGAGCACACAAGTTTACTGAAAAGAGAGAGACAGAGAGACAGAAAGCAAGAAATCACCCCCCAGGAGGATGGCCATGCTGCAATCCCTTCTCTGTTCTCCTCTTGGGATTTTTGGATAGGCACATACATGCTCCCAGCATGAATTTCAAGCTGCCAGGTTCAGGAGTCAAGCCACAGTCGACTATATGGGAGTCCAATGATATAAACATTACACCATCTGCTGGTCCCAGATATGGTATTCTTATAACAACTTTTTAAATGAGGAAATTAAAGTTTGTTTATATTAAATCATTTGACAAAGTATCTGTGGCTAGGAGATTGTAATTTTTGCATGAGAACACATTCCACATGAATATGTTTTAAGATTGGTAAGTGGAGGGACCAATAGATGACATAATGGTTATGCCGCTGAATTCCCTCATGGCTGACCATGGTTGAGTCCCAGACCAGGTGGTTTAATACTCACACTGGGCATGTATGCATGCGTGCCCAAAATCCCAGAAGGAGAATGGAAGAGAAGGGATTGTGGTGTGACTATCCCCAGTGGTGATGTTGGGGGGTGATTTCTCACTTTCTATCTCTCTCTCTCTCTGTCTCCCCAGTGAGCAGACGTGTCCTATAGCAAAAAAAATATCTCTCTCTAAAATAAAAAAAAAGAATGGTAAATAGAAGGGATTTATTAACTATCACAACTAACAGCTAAATATATTAATCTCATACTTTGATGTTTTTCTAAAAACCTTATCTTTGCATGAATATTTTCATGCACTGGAAATTTACAATAAAATATGTACTATTTTGGGCCAGCCTGTGGTATGGTACTTAAGGTGGATCAATCCCACATTGCCAACTGTGTGGTTCAAGTCCCAGACCTGATGGCTTGAAAACAAGATGTGTGTGTGTACATGCCCAAAATTTTAAAAGGAGGAAGAAGTGGATGGGAAGGAATTGTAGCATAACTATCTGCCATGGGGGCGGGGAAGGGGGAAGATGCCTTTTTACTTTCTCTCCCTCTATTCCTCACTCTCTCTCTGTCTCATGCACACACCCTCTAGTAAATGTTTAAACAAATGTATTAGGGACAAGCAGTTGGCGTAGTGACTGTGTCACTGGACTCCCACGTAGTTGACCACAGTTCGCGTCCCGGTACCAGTGGTTTAAACTCACACCAGGCGTGTGTTCATGCGTGCCCAAGATCCCGAGAGGAGAATGGAAGAGAAGGGATTGGGCGTGGTCATTTCCCCTGGGGGGTGATTTCTAACTTTCTGTCTCTCTGTCTTTCTCTGTCTTTCTGGTGAGCGTATGCGCCCTATAGCAAAAGCCTTTCAAAAAAAAAAAGTGTTACTATTTATTATTTTATTTTGTGTTTTTCTACATGAAGTAATTTTTAGATAAGAGGCCTGCTATGTCATGATCCTCCTGCCTCAGCTTTCCTTCTAACTAGCCGGGACAACAGGTACTAGGTCACTGTTCCTGACTCTGACTCTTGAGAACAGGTTGGGAAGTGAACCTGCCCTCACACAAGGCCTTAGCACAGGCTACTATGACTGGGCCAAAGACTTACTTTTAAGTGACAAACAATAATATTCCATTCCATGGACTACAATGTGATGCTTTGATCTACATAGGAATTTTAGAAAGATTCAATCAAAGGCCAGCAGGTGGCATAGTGATTAGGTTGTTGGACTCCCCTCATGGCCAATTGTGTTTTGAGTCTTAGACCTGGCAGCCTACTTTCTCACTTTCTCTTCTCTCTCTCTCCCTGGTGAGCACACATGCCCTATAGCAAGTTTTAAATAATAACAATAAATCAATGAAACTAATTAAATAATTATTTGAAAAGAAATAAAGAAAATTTTAACAATTAAATAAAAAAGAATGATTCAATCAAACTAATCAACATATCTCTGACCTCACCAACTTATCTTTTTTTTGATGGTGAGAGTGATAAAAATCTATTTTCTAAGCAATTTTTAAATGTCCAACATATTTTTAACTGTGGTCACCATGCATTGTAATAGATCACTAAAGTTTATTCCTCTGCTATTAACTGAAACTTTATACCCTTTGATCTATATTTTATTTCTCCATTCCTCTACTTCCTCCTACCAAATCATCCCCCACCACCCCCAGGCTCCCGTAACTATCTTTATACTTTCTGATTCTTTGAGATTAGAATTTTAAGGTTCTGAAATACATTCTAGTTTGACTTGAAATAATTTAATTTTTTCCTTTTTCCTTAAACATTGTGTTTTTTAAGCACATATATTCATTTATAACATCTTAGTTATTGTAAGACAGTATTTTATTAAGAATACACACTTTATTTAAAAAAGCTAATCACTGTACTTATGAATATAGACATGAAGAGTAAATAAAATACAGGGAGCAATGACACTTAAAGAGAATATTAAAATAATTCCACAATGAAAAGATAATAAACATACCAGGATATTTAATCTGTATAATCATAAAAGCCTAAAAATCTTATCAAGGAATTATTTAAACAGCATGAAACTTCCAATATTTCTTTTTTAAGAGGAAAAAAAAAATCATGGGCCCTCCGATGATGTAGTGGTTAAGGCACTGGAGTTCCACATGGTCTACCATAGTTCAAGTCCTGGACTTGGCTGCTTGAAAATCATACCAAGCACATGTGCGTGCATATCCAAAATTCCAGGAGGAGAATAGAGAAGAAGGGGTTGTGGTGTCCCTCCTTCGGGGGGGTGTGCTTATTTCTTACTTCAGTCTCTGTCTCTCTTCTCTCTGGGTGAGCACATGCACGCTATGGCAAAAACCTTTAAAAAAAAAAAAAGGAAAAAATATTTGTGAGAAAACCGATAATATTAAAATCACTCCCATTTTATAATGAAATATATCTGTGCTAAGCAAAGATTAGAATCCTTCATAATGATAACATTCTGGTGACATTATTTACAAAATCAGAATGTTAATTCTCATTAATCTTATTTAGAACTTGCTTAGAAATTCAGACCAATGTGGGACCAGCAGTTGTCATAATGGCTATGTCGCTGGATTCCTATGTAGTCAACCGCGGTTCGAGTCCCAGAACTGGTGGCTTAAACTCATGCCAGGAGCATGTGCATGCGTGCCCAAGATCCCAAGAGGAGAATGGAGGAGAAGAGATTTTTCTGCTGGAGAAAGTATAAGTTTGTTCAACTACTTTGAAAAATTCTTTGGCCAAACTTTGAAAGACACGCACTGTATATATACCGAATATCTGCACCCTATGGCAGAAATAGAAAGATCTGAAGACATAACAGTAATGAGGGTAAGTGTAGATACCAAATAGTATAAGGGAGGGGAGTGGATGGTAGAGGGTAAGTGGGAGGGTGGAAAAAGAAGAAACATTTAACAGACAAAAGAATATGAAGTTGTCTGTTGAAATATTATGTATTTTTTTAATAAAAATAAATAAAAAAAAATTCTTTGGTGCTACCTACTAAAGTAAAGCATTTATATGCCCTATAACCCCACAATTTAACTTGGGTCTTGCACCCTTCCAAAAGGAAAAACAAAAACAAAAGCAAAAACATGGGTACTGTTGGGTTGTTGGAAAAGTCATGATGCATTTTTGCATAGAAAAACATAGAAAAAATGTCATGACTTTTCTGATTATTTGATAGAATGTTCATGCAACTATTTTTCCCAAGCTGGAATAATACAAGTGTTCACCAATGGATAAAGAAATTGTGTTTATTCAGTGATAAAGCAATGTGAATGGAATACAACTACATGCAGCAACAAGAATAAATCCTAGAAACAAAATGTTGAGGAAAGGAAGCATACATAAAAAGTAAATAGTACCAGATGCAATTTATATCCACTATGGAGAGCGAGTTATTCTGTTGCAGGACTAATGACTGGAAAAAAGGATGGAGTTGGGTTTGGAAGGGTGGTCAATATTTTACTTATCAGGGGCTAGTCACACAAATCACAATGTATAGGCAAAAGACATGTATACAGGAAGTACACTAATTGGAATCTGGGTACATAAAGATGTGTTGGTGTTTCCTAAAAGTTGATCGTTTCTCTGATTGAATCTCTGCTAATGTGATTCATAAATATTTTTGACTGGATGAATACAATCCTAGAAATAATTCTAAAGAAATGTCATATTGGAAGCAAAAACATTCTAGGAAAAAGATAGCCATAAGTATGTGAAGGGAAGGAGAATGTATGCAACAGGAGCGAATAAGTGTCTAAAAGTTGAGGCACTGAAGTATGATTTATGTAACTATTACATGCCTTAATTTCAACCTTATGGGAGTGATGAGGAGAGTAAATAAGATATATAAATTGCTTAAACTGTGCTTAGTATTTAATGGACTCAATAAATATATTAAATTGTTTTCTGTGTTTTTAACAACCATAAAAAGTTACTAAGTATGTACTACATACACCCCCACCATGGTCCCCATGCTGTGATCCACCCCCAACTAGTCTGCACATACAGTGAAGAGAAGTAAAAAAATATATATTTTAACTTGGCTTTATGGTTCTCACCAAATAAAGAAATAAAATTTTAAAAATAGATGATAGATGGTGCTAAATTACAAAGAGAAAATAAGGCAGGCAAGATGGATAGGGCATGACGAAGGGTATAATGTTGGAAATATGTTCTCAAAATTAGAAACAAAGATCTGAATATATGTCAGGATATTATTTTAATATTTGTGTCAAAAGGTTGAAATTTCACATGCGTTAAACTTAGATTAATAAATGTGAAAAATGTATGAAGTATTTTTAAATGTCTGTGGCAAAATACATAATTTTCATATTATGTGTAATGTGTGTTCATTTACACTTAATAAAAATATAATCTATCACATAAAATGTAACAACTGAAATTTTTTGCTAATAATTTGTCAGTGTTGCAAAGTGAAAATGAATTATATGAAAATATCATTATTTCATAAAATGAAAGTAAAATATATATGGCAATAAATTCCTTGTCTTTGGCATACCAAAATACATGAGTGGGAAATGTAAAACTCTGAGTTTATGTTGTTTATTCCTGCAATAAATGTAAATCAGCACATAAAATAGATCACATACATATTAATTGACTGAGTGAATGTAATGTATCTTTTTTTTTAAGTAAGATGCATTTTACAAACAACTTTTGTTAATCATGTTGAACTATATTGACAGATATAAACTAACATCCAAAGGAAATGCAAAATGAACAATACATAAATATTTGTTTGTAAGTATGTGTTTTCAAAGAATTATTCAATTATTACAGCCCTCAATTAAAAACCTATAGATTTTAAAAAGTTTATTTTATGGGGCCAGTAGGTAGCATAGTGGTTAAGGCACTGGACTCCCACATGGCCAATGGTGGTTAGAGTTCTGAACCTCAGCTTGAAAATCATGCTGGGCACATATGTGTGTGTGCCCAAAATCCTAGGAGGAGATTGGAAGAGAAAGGATTGCGTTCTGGCTGTCACCCCTAGGATATAATTTCTCACTTTTCCTCTCACTGTCTTTTTCTGTTTCTCTTGGGCAAGCACATGTGTTCTATGGCAACCCCCCCCCACCAAAAAAAAAAAGTTTGTTTTATTTAGATAATCCCAGGACCAGCAGGTAGTGTAATGGTTATGTTGCTGGACTCCCATGGAGTAGACCACAGTTTGAGTCTCATACCCAGAGGTTTGAAACTCACACCAGGTCATGTGTGTGCATGCCCAGATTCCCAAGAGGAGAATATAAGAAAAGGAATTTCAGTGTTACTATCCCCCAGGGAGTGATTTTTTGCTTTCTGTCTCTGTCTCTCCAGTAAGCTCACATACCTTATAGGAAAAAAAGAGTTAACCATCATTATTTCACTTCATGTAAATAATTAGAATTGATGATTTCGCTACATGTAAATAATTATCATTAATGTTTTGCTTTATTTTCTTTTAACATTGATCTTAAAGATAAATGTTTCTCTTGGAATCATGCATGGATGCAATTCTGGTGTGGATACATATCATTCTTAAATTTATATTGTTTCCCACGTCATTAAAAATTCTTCCTAAATGCGAGTTATGGCAGTGTCATTATATATGTACTTATTCTATTTTTATTTGTTGGGTTATACCAATTTTCTTCTTTTATAAATAACTCCTAATGAACATCTTTATAAATAAATCTTTATATGTTTGACTTTTTCATGTATTTTAAATAGAATAGAGTCCTAATGAAAAATTACTGGCTTAAATAACAATAAATTATCAATTCAACATTTTCCATTTCCCTTTATACTTTAAGCATTGGTGATAAAAGATTTTCTTAGCCAAAAAATGGAAAGGTTTACTTTAATTTGTTATCAATTTTCTTTTACATTCTTGCCTCATTAAGTCAAATGTTTTTAAAATTTGTAGAACTCTTATTCCTTTTTTAAAAAATATCTATTTGACGGGAACCAGCAGTTAGCGTAATGGCTATGTCGCTGGACTCCCACATAGTCTACCGCGGTTCGCGTCTCGGACCGGTGGCTTAAATCTCACGCTGGGCGCGTGTGCGTGCGTGCCCAAGATCCCAAGAGGAGAATGGAGGAGAAGGGATTACGGCATGACCATCCCCCCTGGGGGGTGATTTCTCGCTTTCTGTCTCTATGTCTCTCTCTGGCGAGCGCACGTGCCCTATAGCAAAAACCTCTCCAAAAAAAAAAAAAATATATATATATATATATATTTGACATTTTAACGTTTATTTTTCAAAATGACAGATAAAATTGTATGCATTGGGAACAGCAGATGAAATAATGGTTACATCACTAGAATCCCATGTACTCGACCTTGGTTTGAGTCCCACACCTGGAGACTTAAAAAAACTTGCGCCATGCACATGTGCATGCATGCCCAAGATCTTGGGAGGAGAATGAAGGAGCAATGATCTCAGCATGGCCATTCCTCCTGTGGGGTGATTTCTTGATTTCTGTCTTTCTCTGTCTCTCCAGAAAGCACATACACACTATAGCAAAAATGGCTCTTAAAAAAATTTTTTTTGTATACACTGTATAACATTATTTTGAAGTTTATAGCATTGCATAATTATTACATCTAGATACTTAATATATGTGTTACTTCATGTAATTGTCATTTTTTGTGAAAAGAACAGTTTATATCTACTCTGTTTCCTTCAATAATACAGTATTTTTAAACTGTACTCACCATGTTATAGCGTAGACCTCTTAAATATATTCCTCCAAACTAACTGGAATTTTGGATCCTTTGGCCAATATCTCTTCAAAGCCTCTACATCCACCCTACCTCACTCATAACCACTATCCTATTCTTTATTGCTATGAGCTAACCCTTTTAGATTCTATATATGAGTGAAGTGCAGTATTTGCCTTTCTTTTTCTGGCTTATTTCACTTACTGTAATGCCCTTCAGGTTCATTCATATTTGTTTCAAATGGTAATTTTCCTCTTTTTGATGGATGAAAAGTGTCCCACTGTATACATAAACCGTAGTTTCTTGGTTTACTCGTTCCCACCCTCTATTTCCTAGCCTCCTCCCATACTACTTCTAGTATCCACAGTTGTTCGCCATGCTTTTATACCTTACCGTCTTTTAGTTTCTACCATAAAGTACATGCATTCAGTATATATTAAGTGGGGACATACAAAGCCTCTCTTTCATATTCTAGCTTGCTTTACTTAGCATTAAATCTTCCATATTTGTCCAGTTTCTATCTAAAAATAGGACCCTAACAATTACCAGGGTCCAAGTGATTTTTATGACTGAGTAGTATTCCATAGTGTATCTGTGCCACATTTTTTCAGTCCATTTATCTGGGACATTTGGGTTGATTCCATGTCTTATCAATGGTGAATAATGCCATAATAAACATGCGTGTGTAAGTGTTTTTCTGACTGAGTGTATTCCTATTCTTTAGGTAGATATCCAGGAGTGGAATTGGTGGATCATATGGTAGTTCTATTTGTAGGTGTCTAAGGAACCTCCATATTGTTCTCCATAGTGGCTGTACTAATTTAAATTCCCACCAACATTGTAGGAGAGTTTCCTTTTCACTGCAATCTGGTCAGCACTTATCATTCTTTATTGTTTTTTAATATTAGCCATCTTGACTGAGGTTAAATGGTATCTCATTTGGTTTTGATTTGCATTTCCCTTAGGATAAAGGATGTTGAGATTTTTTTCATAAGCTTTTCGGCCATTCACATGTCTTGCTTTGGAGAGTTATCTGTCCAGTTCATTTGCCCACCTTTTTTATTGGATTGATTATTTTTTTGCTGGTAAACTGCTTGAGTTCTCTGTGTATTCTGGTTATCAGTCCCTTATCTAAGGCAGAATTTGCAAATATATTCTCCCATTCTGAGGGTCGTCTCTTTACTCTAATTGGTCCTTTTGCCATGCAGAAGCCTTTTAACCTGATATCATTGCACTTGTCTATTTTCAGGATTATCGCCCATGCTTTGGGAATTTTATGTAAGAAGTCTTTACCTGCTCTGATGTCTCCAAGAATTTCTACTGTGTTTTCCACTAGTGGTTTTATAATTTGATGTTTTGAATTTAAATCTTTGCTTCATTTTGAGTCGATTTTTGCTAATGGTGAGAGATAGGGATACAGTTTCATTTATTCTGCAGGTGGTTATTCAGTTTTTTCAGCACCGTTTGTTGAAGAAATTTACTTTTCTCCATTGAATTGTCTTGTGCCTTTATCAAAAGTCAGTGGGGGGCGACCAGCAGTTAGCGTAATGGCTGTGTTGCTGAACTCCCACGTAGTCAACTGCTGTTCGAGTCCTGGACTTGGTGGCTTAAAAAACTCATGCTGGGCACGTGTGCGTGCGTGTCCAAGATCCCGAGAGGAGAATGGAGGAGAAGGGATTGCAGCATGGCTATCCCCCCTGGGGGTGATTTCTTTCTTTCTGTCTCTCTCTCTCTCTCTCTGTCTGTCTGGAGAGCACATGTGTCCTATAGCAAAAACCTCTCAAAAAAAAAAAAAGAATACAAAAAAAAGTGAGTGGGCTGTATTTTTGTTCGTTTATTTGTTTATTTCTGAGTTCTCTATTCTGTTCCATTGGTATACATGCTTGTTTTTGTGCCAGTACCATGCTATTTTGATTATCATAGTTTTGTAATATATTTTGGGGTCAGTGAGTGAAATACCTCTTACTTTATTTTTTTCTGTCATAGTATTGGTTTGACACAGTGCATTTTATGATTCCAGACAAATCTTACAATTGTTTTTTTCTAATTCTGTGAAGAATATTTCTGTTAATTTGATTAGGAATGACCTCAACTTGTAAATTAATTAGGAAGGAAGTGATGTGTCGATAAAATTAATTCTTCCATCCAGGAACATGGGATGTTTTTCCATATTTGGGGCCGTATCCTTTTCAATTTTTTTTTCTCAGTTTTTCATAGTTTTCCTTCCAGAAGTCATTGGCTTTTTGGTTCAGTTTATTCCCAGGTATCTTTTTTTTTATAATTTTTATTTTTTGCTATTGTAAGAGGGATTTCTTTCTTCAACTCTACCTCAGTCTGCTTATTGTTGATGTATAGAAACACCTAACTCCCCTCAGAGCTGTATAAATTCATGTAAAGTGAGAATACATGTAAAGTGCTTACAGAGAGACTGGAACAAAATGAATTACTGTAAATATAGTTTATTATTATCTTAGGTTTTTAGGAACTCTCCTCCCTTCTTGTATTCTATTTCTTTGGTTTTGCTCCAGTCTATAAGACAGGAGAATCTCATTTTCTCTACCCTTACTAGAGTTTTCTGAATTCCAGACTATATCATGTTCTTGGCCAGATGACCTGATCTTTACCTCTATTTATTCCATTGCCTTGGTGGTGACATTTTAGCTTTCTTTCCCCTGATCAATGCTCAGTGTAAGCAAGAAGTTCCCACATCCCTTGTATTTGACAGCAAAGCTAGAGGCAGAAATACTTGATGAAAGATATCAATACTGAATAATATTAGCACCCAGAATTTGTGTGTTATTTTTAATACTTTCAAAATACTTTTCATACATTATTCATAATGAGCCTTGTGAGTTTACCAGGTCAGGAGTAATTTTTTTTTCTGCTTAACACTTGAAGAATGAGACTATAGAAGTTAATTTTTTGGCCTGAAGTTACCAGGAGTAGCAAAATTAAGCATTTAACTGACTTTCTGACTCTCAATAGAATGGCCTTTAAACTACAATGAGGTAATAGCCAGAATATATTAGTCAGCCCTTACTAGCATATAAAACCTAAAGCAGTGGCTTGGAAAAGCAACAATGCATTATTTTTCAGTCTCATTACATATTAGGAATGACAGTTCTACTTCAGAAGAATCATCCCCATCTGAAATACACCATTTTCTTGACAGAGGAAAAGAGAAAAGACCAATCATTCAGTGATGCTTAAAGTTTTTGGTTGGGCATGGTCTACAGCTGTTTTTTCTCACAACTCATTGTCTAAGACATATCACAATATGAACTCCAACACTAATGGGATGGCCAAGAATGACATACCCAAGCAGTGGTTCTAACAATGAGCAAAGACATGTAATTTTTATAGAGAAAAGGGCATAAATGATGGGGAATAAGACAATATATAAAATAATATATAATACAAAGTCATGAAATTATAGACAAAGTTGAAGATCTCTGTAGTGGAAATAACAAGGGATAGTAGTATTAACCTTCAAGGAAAAGAAATAAATCACAGAACTTGGCACAAGTTTACTGTGTGACAAGAATTATCAAGGATAATTCTTTAGCTGTGTGGGTTTGTGTGTGTGTGAGAGAGAGAGAGAGAGAGAGAAAGAGAGAGAGGGAGAGAGAGAGAGAGAGAGAGAGAGGTTTTTTGTTTTTGTAATCAGGAAAGAGTTGGATAGTTGTGTCTGGTGACAAAGAAATTGGTTAGATGCAGGGTCAAATGTGAACTACCTAAGAGAAAGAGGTCAAAAGAGAAAACTGTACATCAGGCGCAAGTGCAAAGCTGCTGACTTTAGAATTTTAAATGACTCATTTGACAGTCCAACTTTCTTACGGAAGTGCTTTCTTATGAACTCCCTCAGGTACCAAACCCTATATAAAGTATCTGAAATCACTCTTCCTTGAAAATTTATAGAAAACCTAGCTCTTTCTTTCTCTAACCAAAGACTGGGGGTCACTGAACCTAGGAATAAATGTAATGGTTTGGGATTATATTTGATGGACTAGACACTTTGTTAGAACATGGTAATGATGTGAACAAGGTCAATCCTTACAATCCATTTGAGGATTTTGTAACCTCATTTTTGTTCCATAGCCATTGAAATGATCCCTATTCCTGCTCAGTCAGCACACAGTAGTCAGAAGGCTAGCTAGTGTTTGATACACACCCATCGTCCACAGAAATTCAAAGTATATAAATTGAATATACAGTTTTATTTCCCACTCATACAACAAGCAGTCTGAGGTGGGTTCTCATTCACTGGTAACTTTCCCCCATACAGTGATTCAGAAACCTTTATTTCTTCTGTCCTGTATCTTTGCCATTCTCTAAAGTCTCATCATAAATATAGAGTCAACAAAGAGATGCAAGAGTTTGTAGAGAAAGTGCCCTTGTTTCTTTGTCTCATGTAACAAATTACATAAAAGTGCTCTTCTGACATTTATTATTTTGTTCACATTATATTGTTTGATAACTAGTCTAGTGGCTACTATACGTTTCATTGGCGTAGTCCAGGGCTGGTCAGAAACTCCTCAGAAAAAAAATTGACATAATGGAAGGGGGATGCATATGGTGATCAAGGTTTAAATTCTTGCCTCAGTAAGCCTGAAACATGACAGGCACACACATGAGAGCCCCAAATCTGATGGGCTGGGCAACTAGAGGAGGGAAAATATGACTTGACTGAATCCTATAGGGGGTGCTTTTCTTTCTCGCATTTTCTCTCTCCCTCTCTGTCACATGCATACACATACTCTCTATCATGTATAAGAAAAAAATTTTAACTTAAATGTTTAATTAAAAATGTGGACACTATAATGTATAGAATAGCTATTATGACTGTGCCTATGTATTTGATAATAAAGTGATTTACTTTTTATTATTTAGGATAATGCAAGTTATCTTATTAATACTTATATTTTCATACTTAGAAAAGTCTACATTTTATCACAATGAAGTATGGTCAAATTTGACAGCCCCAATTTTAAAATACTTGCAACAAGTCACAACCAGTTTTATTGCATAAGATTCCAAATCACATTTACATTAATTCTGGTACCTTAATAGGCTGCCTGGCAAGTAATTTCCATATGAAAACATGCATTAAAAGACAGGAGCAATACCCATCCCTTCTACATGTTATTACCTTCTTGTCATTCCAGGCAACAATGCTCACATCACTGAAGCCTGTGAATATAACTCTATATTTATTCTAAGTGAAAAATGGGCTGACATAAGGAAAAATGCAACACTATCCATAAATAACTTCTTGCACACACACGTGTGTGTGTGTGTTTGTGTATATATA
>NW_006159668.1:355356-373466 GCF_000334495.1 Tupaia belangeri chinensis
GAGAAAGAGAGAGAGGGAGAGAGAGAGAGAGAGAGAGAGAGGTTTTTTGTTTTTGTAATCAGGAAAGAGTTGGATAGTTGTGTCTGGTGACAAAGAAATTGGTTAGATGCAGGGTCAAATGTGAACTACCTAAGAGAAAGAGGTCAAAAGAGAAAACTGTACATCAGGCGCAAGTGCAAAGCTGCTGACTTTAGAATTTTAAATGACTCATTTGACAGTCCAACTTTCTTACGGAAGTGCTTTCTTATGAACTCCCTCAGGTACCAAACCCTATATAAAGTATCTGAAATCACTCTTCCTTGAAAATTTATAGAAAACCTAGCTCTTTCTTTCTCTAACCAAAGACTGGGGGTCACTGAACCTAGGAATAAATGTAATGGTTTGGGATTATATTTGATGGACTAGACACTTTGTTAGAACATGGTAATGATGTGAACAAGGTCAATCCTTACAATCCATTTGAGGATTTTGTAACCTCATTTTTGTTCCATAGCCATTGAAATGATCCCTATTCCTGCTCAGTCAGCACACAGTAGTCAGAAGGCTAGCTAGTGTTTGATACACACCCATCGTCCACAGAAATTCAAAGTATATAAATTGAATATACAGTTTTATTTCCCACTCATACAACAAGCAGTCTGAGGTGGGTTCTCATTCACTGGTAACTTTCCCCCATACAGTGATTCAGAAACCTTTATTTCTTCTGTCCTGTATCTTTGCCATTCTCTAAAGTCTCATCATAAATATAGAGTCAACAAAGAGATGCAAGAGTTTGTAGAGAAAGTGCCCTTGTTTCTTTGTCTCATGTAACAAATTACATAAAAGTGCTCTTCTGACATTTATTATTTTGTTCACATTATATTGTTTGATAACTAGTCTAGTGGCTACTATACGTTTCATTGGCGTAGTCCAGGGCTGGTCAGAAACTCCTCAGAAAAAAAATTGACATAATGGAAGGGGGATGCATATGGTGATCAAGGTTTAAATTCTTGCCTCAGTAAGCCTGAAACATGACAGGCACACACATGAGAGCCCCAAATCTGATGGGCTGGGCAACTAGAGGAGGGAAAATATGACTTGACTGAATCCTATAGGGGGTGCTTTTCTTTCTCGCATTTTCTCTCTCCCTCTCTGTCACATGCATACACATACTCTCTATCATGTATAAGAAAAAAATTTTAACTTAAATGTTTAATTAAAAATGTGGACACTATAATGTATAGAATAGCTATTATGACTGTGCCTATGTATTTGATAATAAAGTGATTTACTTTTTATTATTTAGGATAATGCAAGTTATCTTATTAATACTTATATTTTCATACTTAGAAAAGTCTACATTTTATCACAATGAAGTATGGTCAAATTTGACAGCCCCAATTTTAAAATACTTGCAACAAGTCACAACCAGTTTTATTGCATAAGATTCCAAATCACATTTACATTAATTCTGGTACCTTAATAGGCTGCCTGGCAAGTAATTTCCATATGAAAACATGCATTAAAAGACAGGAGCAATACCCATCCCTTCTACATGTTATTACCTTCTTGTCACATGACTCTAGGCCTGTTTTGCGCATATATATATATATATATATATATACACATAGATACATATATATATATCCAAAATATTTAACAAAATTTATTGTAAGAAAGAATCATGAGTGGGAAGGGCTGATGAGCAAAGGACCACAGCATTGGATATATATATATATATATATATACACATAGATACATATATATATATCCAAAATATTTAACAAAATTTATTGTAAGAAAGAATCATGAGTGGGAAGGGCTGATGAGCAAAGGACCACAGCATTGGAAATGAGGAAATTAGGGAAATGAAGGGTCAGATGACTGGAACACTCATCCAGAGTTATTACATCCAAAATAGCCACATGATTTGGAATAGAGAACAAGACTGCGGGTCAGAGACAGAACTTCCAGTGATTGTGGGCAAATAATACAGACACAAGGGTAAGATAAATAGATATGGAGTTGGATGTAATGACAGTTTAAAATGCAAGATATTTAAGAAAAAGAATGAATCCATAATCATAGATGCAAGAAAGGGAAATGAAGGATACTCAACTTTATTATCTTTCCTGAGGGCTGCAGATTAAGAGAATTAAAAACAAACATTTCTCAAAAGGATGAAGGGAAAGCAATTCTTCTGGAAAGAGCAAAATTTCATTTAAAATGAAAGGGCAGAGGCAGGGAGAAGGGACTGGAGATGTAAAGGAATTTGGTGCAGAACAGGAATTACAAAGCACTTAAAAAACGGTTTACAGGTGCAGGAAAGGTAAGGCGCCAGGTGAGTTTCAATACAATTCAGAGTATTCTGGTTGATGGTTCAGTAGAATATTGTGTCCAAGCTACATCACTGTGGGTGCTTACTGATGATTGCCTGATTAATCTGCTGTCTTTACTCTCCATAGAACCACAAAGGGTCCCAGTAAGGGAAGATTCAGCCAGATTCCTAATGGCTCATAGTATTCATGTACCAATTGATCTGTGTGGGAACAAAATGAATCATCTGCACTCAGAATATCAATGAAACCAAGTTTCTATGCTTAGTGGATTAAAATAAAAAAGGAAATATGAGATGCCATCTGGATTAGCTCTTCTAGGATATTTACATGTTTAGGGTTTCTGATTGATCAATGGCTCTAGAATACCTTTACAGTTCTCTTGATTCTAGGCTCATACATCACAAGTCTGTTCCAAAAACCTGTATCAGTTTCAATGCTGCAAAAAGAGTAATAATAATATCATGAAATATCCCAGTGGCTGGTTCAAACTGCCTTTGGGGGACTGTGAGTTTAAAAACTGTTATTAGTTCTTTTTTTTAACCAATTTTTATTTAGCTCTTTCAGATGGCTGACCATGGTAATCTTTAAGCTCTGCTAGGTGCTTCAGAGTGCATGCTTCTGCTAAAGTTGGATAAGGTTTTTCATCTTTAGATAGGAATACAGAACAACCAAGATCTCTCTCACATCACAGAGCTTAAAGAATAATCTGGAGAGAGGCCTTTTTGCTTTGATCCACAAGTGTGAGCACTGGTGAAAGCATTATCCACCTTTCACTGGTCATTATTTGAGACCTGCAGCTTCCTTAGGCTGTGCTCTTTGGATATCTCAAAGTTTTGGAACCATTCAAAACACTCTTGACTTTGCTCAAAAGCTATCATTAGTGTAAATAACTGAATCTTCACATGAGGTTGTTAGTGCCAATTTATATGTTAAGTATACACTGCAGCAGATCACTGACCTACTATTAGCAGCAGGCTTCATGACATTGATGACTTGAGATTATCACCACATGTATGGATGGTGTTTTAATGTTCGTCAAGGGTCCAGCCATAGCTGGTATCCAGGTAGACCCATATGTCTATTGTATCAAGTATGATAGAAAATGTGTTAGGTATGACAGGTTTCTTCTCTAGAGACTTGGCTACTTTGGCCTTTACTGTATCTTTGGAGGCACCAGTCCTAGGAATGAGATTTCCTTAGACCTGAAAACATTCTTCTACAGATTGTCTCAGAAATGGTGCCACAAGAGTTCAGACTGCCAAGATCAAAGCACACATGACAAACAAAAGTAGTTAAAAACATTACTGGGCAAGACGGTACTGATTTCTGAGGTATGAAAGATGCAACTAATTGGAGCCTGGAACACAGAGAGTGTCATGAGTCTTTGAGGATGAGTTATATGTGAATAGCTGGTCAATTCTTGCCATTCTTTGAGATAAGGGTGCATTTATATTCTCCCAACTCATCTTATCTTAGGTCTAATCTTAGTTAAGGAGCCAATCTTAGTAAATATTCAGTCTCCTCACAGGTAGTTCATGGATAAGAGGTCAATAGAGATCATACACTGCCACTGTAATTAGCCTCTTTGACATTTTGGAGAAAAATCATCTTTATCCTTTTCTTCCTTTCAAATAACAGTGAGATACTAAGGAATATTAGAAAAGATTAAATTACAAGAAAAATTGTTTCTGCCAGTGTATCTCCTCATAACCTGACCCTTTAATTTGTATTCATTCATTCATTCATTCATTTATTTTAATGTTTCTGTCATAGGGCATGTATGCTTGCCAGAATGGAGAGAGACAGATTTAGAGAGAGAGAGAAAATGAGAAAATATCTCCCAGGGGCATTGACGGGGCCATGCAGACAACACAAGCTGGTAAAGAGGCTGTCTCCCATGTCTAAAGGCAAGGTCTGGGCTGGGAAGAAATTGCGAGACAAGGACCACGGTTTACTAACCCTCCTTGTGTCCTTTTACTGGCCTGTAGTTAATTTCTCTGCCGTGAGTTTTACTGTTATTACGGTACCCTGCAAGGGTAAAATATCACCCCCAACCATTACAATAAAGCCAATTAGTGATCTCATAGGAATGTGGTTTCCTAAGACAGGGGAGGGAGGGAAGTTTGAGACTCCCCCACCTGTCTGTTTTAGCCAAAATTAACATATGTTAAGATTAAGTTAGTATAAACCAAATTATTAGCATTAGTACCATATGTGGATTAAGGCTAGTTTTATGTAAATACCCCTTGTTAAAGCTACAGGCCAAAGTTAGCTCATGCTAGTCAAAGTCAGCACATTCACCCAGAGATAAAACAAAAGAACTCTGACTGTAGCCGGCTAAAACATGCTAAAAAGTATTGAGGTTTTAGCCTGTTCTGTTCACCTGCACTGCCTCCGACAAGTCAACGCACCCTCACCGAGGCTGGACCCCCACAGGGGATGACCATGGTAAAATCCTTTCTCCTCTCAGGATTTTTGGTATGCACACACACATGTCCTGTGTGATTTTCAAGCTGCCAGGTCTGAGACTCAGAACATGGCTGGCCACGTGGGAGTCTAGCACCTTAACCACTGTGCCACCTGCTGACTCCAACCCTTTATTTCTGAAAGAGATTGAGCATGTTTGAAATACTTAGGCCCTACAATATAAGAACAAAGGAATGATAAAGGTCCTGTTGCAAATATGTCAGGGAGTGAGAGATGGGAACTATGGTGGATACTTTTCTTGTTCTCAAGCCAGGGTTTAGTGGAGGGAATGAACACACTGACTTTTTCTCAGTGTTGGTTATCATTTCATTGTCAACTCTGCTCTTTCTGATTTTTCCTTATCTTACTAGGTCTATTTAGTTTTCTTTTTATTCCCCTCTCACCTCTGATAGCTATTTATTGTTATCAGATAATGCATTCTTTCCTAGATGTCTATATTTAGTGACAGAGTTTTATGTACAATTTGTTCTTATCTAAAAATCTAATTTGTACCTTTATTTATATGTTCTTTCTCATTTTTATGTTGATTAGTTATATCTTATCTCTCTTTTATGATCAAATATTTATAGATATGACTTGGTTTTATTAATTATGTCTATTGAGTTTAGTTTTGGGTTTTATCCATTTCTTCTTTAATGTCAGGTAGTTCCTTTCTTGAGTTTACCTCTTTTATTTTTAACTTTGGGAAGCTTCATGATTAATTTTAAGACTTTCCTACTTCCTAAGTTTGCCATTTTAGAACTTACATTTCTTCTAAGCACCCTTAGGCTTTATATTCAAATATTCTTATGTACTCTCCTCATAATGCTCATTTTTAGATAGTTTCTATTTGCTTTTTTTAATTTCCAGAGGGCACATGTACTTGGGAGAGAAAGACAGAAGGAGAGATAGAAGGCACTCCCCAGTGGGACCAAGTCATGTCGCAATCCCTTCTGCTTCATTTCTCCATCCTGTTGGAATTTGGGCAAGCTTACTCAGTGTGTTTTTCAAGCTACTGGTGCTGAGATTCAAACTGATGTCAGCTATGTGGCATCCAACCAGGGCTAGTCCTGTAATTTTTCTTTTTAGCACAATTAGGTCTCCCTTTTCTTTAGTTTCTTGGTTTTTATTTTAAAGTTCCTTTCTTCTACAAGCAAAAGAGACAAAGAAAGAGACAGGCACCTCCAACAGGTTCTCATGCCAGTATCTTTCCACTGTTCCCATCAGCTTCATTCAGTCCCAGATCATGGCCGTGCATATGCCCCAAGTTTTCAGGGAGATCTCTAGATGTGAACCCAGAACCTTTTCATGTGGATCAGTTTCACAGAGAATTATGTTAATATTGTACCACCATCTTGCCCCAAGTTTTTTTTTTTTTTTCAAATAAATATTATTGTATATGTTTCAGGTTTACAACATGATGAATGGGACCCTTAAAGATACAGATCTACCTATAACTACATGTAGATAGTACCATGGTTACTATAGTGAAGCAAATGAACATAAATCATTTTTTAAAAAATTATTGCTATAAGCTTCCCTCTTACTACCACTTTTGCTGTATCCTGTAGGTTTTGATATGTTGTGTTTTTATTTATATTTGTTTCAAGAAATTTCTAAGTTTTCTGCTTAATAACCTAGTGGTCATTCAGGAGCATGTTGTTTAATTTCCATGTATTTGTACAATTTCCAGAATTTTTCTTATTATTTATTTCTATTTCTGTTATATTGTGGTCAGAAAAAAGTACTTGACATTATTTCAGTTTTTAAAAATTTGGTAATACTTGTTTTGTGGCCTATCATATGGCCTGTTCTGGAGACTGCCATGTGATGCTGAGAGAAATGCATATTCTGCAGCTGTTGGATAAAATGTTCCTTAAATGTCTGTTGGGCGCATTTGTTCTATAGTGCAATTTAAATGCTTCTTGGTTGATATTCTGTCTAGATAACCTGTCCAGTGTTGAGGATTGGGGCATTGAAATTTGCAACTATTATTGTATTGAAGTCTATATCTTTAGTAGACCTAATAAAGTTTGCTGTATATATTTGGTGCTCAAGTGTTGGTTACATATATATTTAACATTGTTATTCGCTCTTGTTGACTTGATCTCTGGTGTTGGTTACATATATGTTTACTATTGTTATACATTCTTACTGAATTGATCTCTTTATCATTACATTATGACACTTGTCTCTTTTTGCAATTTTTGACTTTAAGTCTATTTTACCTGTGTTAGTGAATCTGCTCCCTTTTACTTTCAGTTTTTAATTTTCATGGGGTATCTTTTTCCATCTTTTCACTTGTAGTCCTTGTGTGTTTTTACCAGTGAAGTAAGTTTCTTGTAAGCAGCATATAGTTAGGTTTTGCTTTTTATCCTTTCAGCCAGTCTATTATTTTATTTATTTTATTATCATCCAGTCTTTTATTGGGGAGTTTAATACATTTACATTCAAGATTATTATCTATAAGTGAGAACTTAGTTTCATTTTGATAATTATTTTCTGCTGCTTTTGTCTTTTCCTTTGTTCTTTTCTTGGTCTCTTATTGTTTACTTTTGTGATTTGGTGGTTTTCTTTAGTGTTAAGGATTGATCCGTTTATCTTTCTCATTTGTGTATCTGCCCTACTTGTGAGTATTACCATTCCAAGTATATTTATTATTATTGTAGTTACATACCTTTAGTTTCTGGATGTAGGACTTAAGCATTGTTTTTTTATAGTCAGTCTATTAGAAATAAATTCCTTCAGTTTTCACTTGTCCAAGAAAGATTTTATTTTATTTTATTTTTTGTTTCTGAAGGATAACTTTGATGGGTATATTTTTCTTGGCATGTAGTTTTTGTTTTGTTTTATTTTGTTTCAGCATTTGGAATACATCATTACCTTTTCTTCTGGCACAAAAGGTTTCTGTTGAGAAATCTGCTGTTAATCTAATGGGTAGTCCCGTATTTGTGACTTGATGCTTTCTCTTGCTGTTTTTAGAATTTTCTCACTGTCTTGGCTTGTGTGTACACTAACTGAAGTAAGACACAGAGAATGAGGAAAAGTGAGAAATCACCCACCTTCAGGAGGATGGCCATTCCACAGTCCATTCTCTTTGGATTCAGATTTGGGGCATCCATGCACATGCACTTGTGATTTTCAAGCCACTGAGTTGAATCAGTTGACTATGTGAGAGTCCATGCCTTAACCACTATACCACCTGCTAGCCCTTGTCTTTGGCTTTTGAAAGTCTGGCTCAATATGTCTTAAAGGAATCTTTTAGGTTGAATCTATGTAGAAACCTTTCTGCTTCCTGAATATGGATGTCCCTATCTCTTTAAAAACTTGGAAAATTTTTGGCTATTATTTCATGACATAGTTTTTCTATGCATTTCTCCTTCTCTTCTCATTAAGAAATTCCCATAAGGTGAATATTTGTTTTCTTCCTGATGTTCTATAGGTTTTATTTTTGTATTGTCTATTTTCTCACCTCTTTTTATTCCTTGTCTAACTAGATTATTTCAAAAGAACTTTTAGAAATTCTTTTCTTTTAACAAGTTTGTTGTGAAGCTCTTAACTGTATTTTAAAATTGTTTTTTCATTGAATTTGTCAGCTCCAGTATTTCTATTTGTTTCTTTACTATATCTATCTCTTTGTTATTTCTCATTTAGATTATGTATCATTATGTTGATCCTACTCTTTCACTTTTTTTTTTTTTTTGGAGAGATTTTCACTGTAGGGCGTGTGCGCTCGCCAGATAGACAGAGAGAGACATAGAGACAGAAAGCGAGGAATCACCCCCCCAGGGGGGATGGTCACGCCGCAATCCCTTCTCCTCCATTCTCCTCTTGGGATCTTGGGCACGCACGCACACGCGCCTGGCGTGAGTTTTAAGCCACCGGGTCCGGGACACGAACCACGGTCGACTATGTGGGAGTCCAGCGACATAGCCATTACGCTAACTGCTGGTTCCCCTCTTTCACATTTTTGTGTATTTGTGGGAGCCATATGGGATGTAGGAATGCATGTTCAATCGGATAAATCTGTTTGAATCTGTGCTTCATGAGTTGTGTGACTTATGGAGTGTCATTTAAACAGAAATCTGATTTCTCCTGGTTCTGGGACTAGAAGTCCGAGATTAAGGTTGAGATATCAGCAGGGTTGTTTTCTTCTGAGGCTACTCTCCTAGGCTTTAAGATCGTTGTCTTTTCCTGCGTCGTCTCATGCTCTTTTTCTATGTGTATGTGTATGTGTGTCCTAATTTCTTTTTCTTTTAAGAACGACAGTCATAGTGATATAATGCTTACCCAAATAACCGTATTTTGAAATAATTTCCTATTTAAAAACCCCATATCCAAATACTGTCACTTTCTAAGATACTAGGGGTTAGGATTTCAACATATGATTTTTGGAGGGGACTTCCTTCAGACCGTAACACCATTCTTCTTAGTTCTTCCTGTATTAAGAAATATTACTAGAAAAAAATAACATGTCCATAATATCTCATTGTCTCTACAAAATATAAATACCTATACTAAGCTACTGACCTAATTCTTTTGTCTTGAAAGGGTTATATAAAAATGATCTATTTGAACAATGATTTCCTGCCTTTACAAAGACACAATTGCAACATTCTGTTTGCATGTTGTTACCAAATTTTCTTGAAAAAATGCAATAGAAATAATAATTTCTTCTTTAACAAAGTTCCTATATCTGCATAGTACTGTAAGATTCAAAATGTTTTTTCCTAACAGCCAGAATAACCACAACCTTAATATATGCATTTGTATTTATGTATATATACATACATATAATATATGTAAAATATAAATCAGAAATTATTTTTTCTTGAAATAATTCTTCCTCTCCCTTGCTTTTTCTGAAACAAATTCAACTTGTGTTTACTTGTCCTTTTTATGTAAACATCCTGTTTGTTTAATCTTTTTATCTGTGCAAATAGTGGTAAAGACATTTTAATACTTTTATTCTCAGTTATGACCATGGTGATACAAAATGATAAAGGTTTAAAGGCATTAAGCAAGCAGGAGTTACAGAGGGAAATGTGTAAAAAAAATGCCTGTAAAAAAAAGCAAAAAGCATTCAGAAAATAGGTAACTCATATTTATTTATATATATCACAATAGAGAAATGCAATGAAATAAATTATTTTTATTATGTTTCTAAAAATAAGTCCCATGTAGAATAATTGAAAATTAAAGACTATATTTTATTTAATAAGGCTATCTTTAAAATATTTATTTTGTTTATAAAATTCCTTTCAGGCTTTAATATGCAGAAATAACTTACTAAATCGCATATTAGAAATCACTTATAGGGGCTGGCAAGTGGCATAGTAGTTAAGGTCACAGGAATCCCACACGGCCAACTGTGGTTCGAGTCCTGGACCTGGCGGCTTCCTTTTTCAATTTCTCTCTCTATCTCTTTCTCTCCCTCTTTGGTAAAATTAAAATTAGTACATAAATAAAGTTAAATAAGACAATTCTCTAAAAAAAACAAAACAAAACAAAACAAAAAAACACTTACATTCAATTATAAATCCAATATCTCTTTTTCCTTCTTTAGAAGATCTTGAACTTCCTTACAATTGTCTTTTCCTATCTTCCTTACAACTGTCTTTTCCTATTCTAGCTGACATTTAATTTGTTGGTGGATGCTGCTATTATTCCTGGCATCTGGTTACCAACACTCCCAGTAACTCCATGGTCAAAGATTCAGACATCTTGTGTGAACTTGCCCAGTTTTGCATCCACATTCTGCACTCATATTTCTGCATTCATAGCCTTTAATTTGCCTCTTCATTATGCAAATATGTGTTGAATCAAAAAAGAACATAATGAGGGGTGGCCAGTGGATCATAGCTAACTCATCTTCGTATCTACTAATGAAAACACAGTGTAACATCTTTGATCTGCAGATGAGTCAGCAGTACTGTGATTTTTATGGACAGAAGGAACATAACTCTCAGGAGAGTGATTTTTCCCAAAATGAAACTAAGCTATAATTCTTTTAATGTGCTGACCTTAAAGATTGCTGGGGGAAAAATATATATATGTGTGTGTGTGTGTGTGTATATATTTATATATATATATTTGGGGACCAGCAGATAGCATAGTGGTTACATTGTTACATTGCTGGACTCCCACATGACCAACATGGTTTGAGTCCCAGAGCTGGTGACTTGAAACACACTAGGCACATGTGGGTGCATGCTCAAGATCGTGGGAGAATGGAGGAGAAGGGATTGCAAATCAATTGCATCATGGCTACAAATCAACCTCCAGGGGGTTGATTTCTCACCTTTTCTCTCACTATGTCTCTCTCTCTCTCTTTTTTTCTGTCTCTCTCTCACTATATGTGTGTGTGTGTGTGTGTGTGTGTGTGTAATGGAAAATTCTTATTGCCCTTATTTGTGTGTGAGTGTGTTCCTATTAAAAGGCTAAAAAATGTGTAGCTGATTCTGAGAGTGTGGTATTAGTTAGTGTTTAAGATGTGAGAAGTGAAAGAACAGAGAATGAGGTCAAGGATAAATATTGAAATAACACGTATCATTCATAGATACTATATGCCAGGCTTTCTGTGTGCCAATGATTTACATACATTTAATCCTTTAAGTTAGAAATAATATGTGTAGGGCCAGCAGGTGGTGTGGAGGTCAGGGTACTAGATCCTACATAGCCAACAGCACAGTTCAAGTCCTGGATCTAGAGACTTGAAAATCACACCAGGTGCATGTGTGTGTGTGCCCAGGATTCTGAAAGGAGACTACAGAAAGGACTGGGATGTGACACCCTCTGGAGTGGGTAATTTCTCACTCTCTCTCTCTTGCTCTTTCTGTCTCTATCTGGTGAGCAGACATGCCCTATAGTAAAAATAAAAACAAGGACAACAAAAGAAATAGTGTGTGTATTACTTTCACTTAGACAGTTAAGTTGGAAAATGGTCCAAGGCAGAGCCTAGACATCGTATATTCCCAATGTGGAGAACATTGACATTTCATTTATTCTGTCCACTGCTAAGCTGAGAGTAAAATGGCCTATTATTGCTATATTTACAATTTCAAAGGGTATCATGTTTATCTAACCAAAATTAAGTTTTTACCCCAGGTTGGATATTGATTTGGATGGCATAGGTCCCTCTGATTTTCTTATATTTTCTAGCTTTAAAATCTAATTTCTTGTCTCCTGTCTGGAATTGCATAGATTATTTCCTTTGAATGCTAAATTTAAGAGTAAAAACCCACACTACCTCAAAGGAATATAGAACATTTATGTTACTCAGACAATATTGTAGGTGCTCAGTTAATACTGATGAACAATAAGGTACAAATATCTGTATTCATAAATTTTTATCCTACTTAAGAAAAATAGACAATACATAAATTAAAAAGTAAAATATATAGACTTTTATAAGAAAAGTATTGCATGTTCTGGAGTAAAATCAAATTGAGGAATGCTGACAAAGGGATGAAGATTATAATTTTCAATGGTATGTTCATGAAAGGTCTCACTAGGGAAAGTTCATTTTTAGTAAATATCTGAAGGAACTGAAGGAACAAACTGTCTAGTATAAATGCATGGAAATAGAAGCATGCTTGATATTTTCCAAGATCAACCAGGGGCCAGTATGACTGGAGGAGAATGAATAAAGTCAGACGTATTCAGAGGAACTTGTGAGTTATTGTAAGGATACTATCAATGGGAAGTCATTGCAATTTAGAGATCAGAAGTGACTTAATATGATTTATGAAGAATGAGATTATTCTAGTTGTGGTGTTAGGATCAATCAGATTTTCAAATAGAAGTGAGCAAGAGCAAAAGAAGAGAAATCAGTAGGATAGGTACAATGGTCATCAAAATGAGAGGTGACGGTGGCACAGAATGCCAATGGAGGTGGTAGGAAGTGACCTGTCAGAGCACATGTTGGAGGTAATATCAACAGACTTTGGGCATTGATAAGGTATGTGGGAATGAAAGAGCACCCAAAGATGATTTCAAGGATTTTATCCTAAGAACTGGTTCTATCAGAGGCTGGTTAAATTTTTGAGCTGTCAGGCATTTAGGGAGTTACCCAGAAAACAGCTGAGTTTTCTGAGAGAAGCCTGGAAACTGTCAAAAACTGTCATTTGTGGGACATGGAAAAAATGAAAATGTACTACCTCCTTACTTAAAGATTATTAAGAATTTCAAACAGACACAGCAAGCAAAAAGCAAGAGTGGCCCTTTTGAGCATGAAATCCTACACATGTAAATAGCTGAACATTCAAGAAGCTGGTCTTCATTTAGGGCCAGAACTCCAAATGTTATCAAGAAAGTAAAATAGATGATATAGATAGGTACATAGAGAGAGAGAGAGAGATGTTTAAGGCATGAGCGCTTGTTATTTCAATGTAAAGATGTTAAAGAGATGAGGATCTCTCAGAACTGACTGAGGAAGGTATTAGAAATTAAAAACACAGAAACAATAGTAAAATGTTTGATAAGGACTAGTGATTGTTCATGAGTGAATAGGCTTAGTCAAAAGAGCTGAGTGGTTGCCTCCCGTTTTTGCTGTTGTTCTTGCCAGAAATGTTTCATTAGGTGCATGATGAGTTGAGTTGGGCTTTTACCACCCATAAGACAATTCTGAAGTTTCTCTGTAAAATGCTTTACCTTTAAAAAAAAAAAAAAAAAGAAAGAAAGAAAAAGAAAAAGTTAGGGTTTGCTCATAGCCTAGTAATTAACGGAACCAGATCCCACATGGCCAACTGTGGTTTGAATTCAGCCCTGGTGGCTTGAGAAACATACCAGGAATGTATATGTGCATGCCCCAAATCCTGACAAGGAGAAAGGATTGAAGGTGCTTTCTCGCTCTCTTTCTCTCACATGCAAGCACATTCATCCTCTGGCAATTAAAAATTCTTTTAAAATAACTTTTAGTAATAAATGATATATTGAAATTTATTGACTGAAACCCTGATAAAAAGCAGAAGAAAATCCCCTCCCCTGTTTTCCCTTTAATGAGAGAGAAAGAGAGAATGTCAGACTAGGAAAGACAGTAAAATGATACACGCTTTTGACAGGGTCTCACATTGCACTCTTCATCCTAGTCTCCCCATTAGCTAAGATTACAAACGTGCTCTACCATGCCTAGTCTGTTTAGGTTAGCCTGGGAACTAAATCTAGGCCTCCCATGTGTCCCCAGCCTTACAGAGTGGCACCTAATTTTTTGCACAACCATGGAAATGGATTTTTATGTCACAGGAGCCACTTTAACAAGTAAACAGATGAGGAAACAGATAATAAAGGCAGAAAGGCATGCTGTAAGTATTCACATAGCTTTCTTACTGGTCAAGCTGTCTGCAAAGCAGCTTAAGAGAATGTGGGTAACAGTAGCAAAGATGAGAGATTAGATCATCCAGGGCAAGGCAGAAATATTCAGGAATAAATCACGTATATAATTTTTGGCACAAGTCGTAAAATTGCGTTGAATGTAAGTATAATAGGTTCCTTAGTTACTAATGGGTTGAAACTTACTATTAGATTTCAAAGTCTGTGGATATTTGTGTGCTGGTAGCTGGTTGAAAGTAAAAGACCAACATTTATCCTGAAGAAATATAATCTTCTTCCACACTCTTCCTAGAGTTTTTAATGATTCCAGCTCATGTCCTACATTCAGTAGATCCTGCATGTGTTCAGATGACCCATTCAGAGGATGATGAGAAGCTGTAATAGTTCCCAGAAAAGATGTCATGTTAGCATGTTCATTGTGCCAACTCCTCCCTGACTTTTCCAGAGATTTCTTAAATCTGCTTCAGTGCATCTGACTGCTTCAGGTTCAAAATGTCCACGAGGCATGGAGCCACAAGAAGTGACAGGCCATCAGTGGATGTGACAGGAAAGATACTCCCCTTCTACTGGGTATTGATATTTTGGAGTGACACGGGCAGGACGAGGCACATACAAGAATAGAAAAGAGAAGATTATTACTAACACAACCACTACCATTGTCAGCATCTCTTGATAGATTTATGTGGATTAGGGGGAGTTAATATAGTCCCTTTCTGCATTCTGGTGAGCAGTAACTTTGAGACAGTGAATTTTTGTGTTTTTCTAGGAATGTAGCCCAGACAGTGAATATAACCTTGACATGAACAAATAGAGTTGGCATTTGGATGAAATTTTATTCTGCCTACTTTGAAGTGAGATTGTAAATGTTTTTTCCTAGACATCATATAGTGAGAACATAGCTATTAGCTCAAGAATAATGAAAACTATCCAGTCTAGGTAATTGACTAATAGACCCCTCTCCTGTTCTGGACACCTGGAAAGATCCTGTGCTGACATCCTTTTAGATTCAAAATTATAAGTAAACTATCTTTGTGGAACTGCTGTTTTATGCCGATAAGACATCTTGTATGATTCTATCATTCTACTCTGCAACTCCTCTGTGAGAAAGATATTGTTTTCCCCTATTTCATAGAGAAGAATTTAAAGGCCAGAAAGGAAGATAAGCTTATATATTTGTCCAATTACCAGGGAAGTTTTATTAGTTTGGATTGTTGCCTGGTGGGTGGGCTTGGAGTTTTCATTGCCCATAAGGCTACTTTAGAGTTTCTCTGTAAATTTCATTATATTTAAATATGGGGTTATCCAAAAAGTTGTGACGTATATTTCCTGTTTTTCTATGCAAAAATATGTGATGACTTTTCCGATGACCCAATATGTACATACTACTTTTGAAAGTCAAACCCAGAGCCATTGGAACTTATTTCTTTCTTACATGGGTCAAGTTATTAAAATCTTTTATACAACACAAAAATCAATATTTTGAAACTGAGTTCTCATTTTCAATATTTTAGTGTATTCTATTTCTTCATAAATATGGGAGATACTCAAAATCCTATAATCCATGATAGTAAGAATTTAGCTTCTCTAGAATAAGAGTAGGCAGCATTTTTATTTCTTGGCTTATTTTCTGCTATTGCTATCATTGAGGTTATAAAATACATACTATTTTCATTTTATTAACTATGCATAGATGAAGTTCAAACACTCAGTATATTCATAGTCAAACTTCATGTTAACAAATGCTAGTCCAGTGTAAGTTTTGGGATTTTAGGGTATAATTTTATATAGATGCTTTTTATGTGTTAAACTCATATTCAGATTTTTTTCAGAGGCTGTTTCAGGCTGTTTAAAGAGAGCACATAATTAAGATAACTATTTTGATGTAATTTGAAAGTATAGTGTCTAATGGAAGTTTGGAACACTAAGCATAGTACTTTTTAATTTTAATGTCTATGTTTATTACATCTTTCACTGAGTTGGCTTGCCAGAAGGATAGACTGCAGCAATGTATTTAATGTGGAAGACAACATTTCAGAATCTTCTTCATGCCTAATATTCAGCAAGATTCAATTTACTACATATTACAGAAATTATTCAGAGTAAGGAAAAAATAATCATTTATATTTTTGCTAGCAGAGAACATTTATAATAGTTTTAAGATATAAAGGTATTTATATACTATTTGGACTAATACTACACATTTTAGCAGATGAAGACATAAAAAAAAAGCTGAACTAATCAGTATGTATATTACATGAATGACTGTTTGAACTCTGTGTTTGTTTGTTTGTTTGTTTGGGGGCTAAATTAATTTGGCAGGATCTGACTGGAGGAAATTTTTGATAGTTGACTATTTGAGTGGCTTTAGAATATTTGCATGTGTGACATATACTTTGCTGTATTCTTTACTTTTTTGTCCTCTCTCAGCAATCCATTTTCTTCCTAGATTTTGGCAGCAATACTAACTTAGAAATAAGTAGGAATTCAGAGAAGATTAACCAACACATGCGAACATTAAGAGTACTCATAATAACGGGTTGCTTAAAAGTATTAATAGATGGCAAAGCTTAGAGATTTATGAGGTTTAAAGACACAGTCCACATTTCATTGGGACCTTCTTAATGGTGGTAAATCTTTAGCACTCCCCAGTTTTACATGAGATTTCAATTATGCCAGGGAGCATGTTTCTGAGGGGTATATTCAAATCATATCTTTATTGAGGCTAGTATGCATGAGCCTAGACTAGAATCTGGGATTTACACTCTACTGCCTTTTTTTCTTCCTTAAAATGTCATCTAGTGTATGTGATAGCTACTACTCCTGCTCATTTGACAAAGTGAGAAATTATGGAGAAGCGTATTCTATATAATTTTTGTAAATCAAGGAATCCTTGAAGATCTTCATAATCCTAAAAATAATGAGCAGTTTTTAAATAATGATATTTCAGTTTCTTAGACGTATACAAGAGAAAAATGTAGGTTACCTGCTTTAAGAATATTATACTATAGTTCACTTCATACAAATTAACACAGTTTATATAAATGAATATATCACACAGTTACACACTAGCGAGTACTTCATTATATTCATTTTAATGAACTAGTGCTTAGAAGTAAAATTAAAATACTATAATGAGATAAGATTTATCATGGAGAATATTTTGGAAGAAATGACCTTTGAGGCAAGTCAATTTTCTATCACCTTATGGAAGGATATTTCCATACTCACAGTTGAGTCTTATCCAAGGATATAGCATTAGTGGTACATTAGTAGAACAGTAACCTCAGCAATCTACATGGTATAATTTCATAGACAAGGACAGTCCCTTTACTGGGCCTGGAATTCCCCTCATACTTTGGATAGTTCTTCACCTCAAGGCTTTTCCATCTATTGAGGGAAACTGTCTCCCTTAGGAAAAGTCAATAATAATGTTGACTCAGGTATTTATCCTTGAGGGTGAATGCTTTTTGATCCTTAATTAAAGAGGACACGATTAGTATGACTCCTGAGGATTATCTGATGAAGTTTGACAACTTTATGTTTTCAGAAGTAATATTAGAGTGAACAGATTATTAATGAGTATCAAAGATATGGTAAAGGAGGTATCTTCACAGCCTTAAAACCACTGTTTCTCTGTGGTCATAGTATAATGAGTTATTTGGGGAAATTATATTTTGAGTCCAGGTTTTCTTTATTTTTAAACTTTATTTATTTGTTTGTTTGTTTATTTTAATTTAACCAGAGAGGGACAGAGAGAGAGAGGGAAAGTGAGAGAGCAAGTCACCAGGTCCAAGACTCAAACCGTGGTTGACTATGTGGGAGTCCAGCACCCTTAACCACCACTCCACCTGAGGCCCTCACCCCCGTTGAGTTTGGATTTTCGAAAATGACATAATGTAAGAGTTTTTTTTTCTTTTAAAGATTGAATTACTGTTATTTCTACTTCCATACCATAATGAGAGACCCAAAGCAGCTATTTAAGGTTACACCCCCCCC
>NW_006159668.1:373479-386269 GCF_000334495.1 Tupaia belangeri chinensis
TAAGTGCCCCCCCCCCCCCCGCACAGTCTTTTAACCTCTAGATTATGGAAAGAAAAATCTTCCAGAGAGACCTCTCTGTACAGAGCAGTTGATTCCGTAGGATAAGGGTAAGGAAAGATGACAAGGAGACTTTCAAAATGCAGAAGCCGAAATCCTATCTCTAGAGTACATATTTAAGTCTTGGAGGGAGGAGGTCTTACATATTTTGTGAAAGCATCAGCACTTACTTTGATATGATGTGATCATTGAGGATCCCCTAGAAGTGTTCTTTAAAGGGGCTGTTAAAAATCAACACCCCCTGGGGGATAGCAAGTGGTGTGGTGGTTAAGGGTGCTGGACTCCCACATGACTGACCGCAGTTCGAGTCCTGGATCTAGTGGCATGCTTTCTCGGTTTCCTTCTCTCTCTCTGTCTCACTCTGTCCTTCTCTGGTCAAATAAAAATACATAGATAAGTAAATAAAGTTAAATAAAATAATTCTTAAAAAAAAAAAAAACACAGCTCCTAGTGCTGACACGCTTGTGCTTTATCATATTTGTTCTTTGGCCTCAAGTAATGATGTGGAGCTGCCAATAATTGGCATTATTTAAGCAAGATGATGTTCCATAATGTTTCACTTCCACTCCATTTTCACTAGATATAATTTACCTTCTGAGTTCAGTTTATTACTAAAGAAATAACACTTGACCCACGGGTACCTCCTGAAGAAGGCATGTGCGGCACAAAGTTT
Organism: Tupaia belangeri chinensis; assembly: GCF_000334495.1. Taxonomy (NCBI): domain Eukaryota; kingdom Metazoa; phylum Chordata; class Mammalia; order Scandentia; family Tupaiidae; genus Tupaia; species Tupaia belangeri. Next base: position 374,210 of record NW_006159668.1, read on the forward strand.
TAGTTTTCCCTCAGACTGGTTTTGTACCCTTTGTTATGTACATATTTTTTTATAATCTGAAAAGTGAATTGAATGTTATCAGCTTAGTTGTCTATTTTAAGAAACTGGGCTTAATAAACAATACAATCTAACTTATCTGCACTTGCAAGTTGGGATATAGGAATGCTTGACTTTATTTAAGTGTATTGCAAGACATACCTTCTTAGGTACCTTTAGCAGAGAAGCTAGAATAATTTTGGAAAATGATATGCTATTTCTTTTATCTTCTACTCAGCAGACCTACCAGTGTTGATCATTTTTCTTTTTTTTTTTCTCCCCTCAGATGTACATCCAGACTACAACACTTACTGTCTCCATGAGTTTAAGTGCTTCGGTGTCTCTGGGCATGCTTTATATGCCCAAGGTTTATATTATAATTTTTCATCCAGAGCAGAATGTTCAGAAACGCAAGAGGAGCTTCAAGGCTGTGGTGACAGCTGCCACCATGCAAAGCAAACTGATCCAAAAAGGAAATGACCGACCAAATGGAGAAGTGAAAAGTGAACTCTGTGAGAGTCTTGAAACCAACAGTAAGTCATCTGTAGACTTTCCGATGGTCAAGAGCGGGAGCACTTCCTAATAGATGTACGTTGAAAATTCTTCTCCTGTTCTTGGGGATTGTGCAATGTGTTTCCAAGGGCATGACAGCACCCACACACCACAAGGCCCTCCAAACAGTGAGAAACATGTGATCTGGAAAAAAAATATGAAGATGAGTAACTGTTTTCTAGAACATAAATGGACACACAAACTGTCTTTTACAAAGTATGACATTCAGGTCTTTTTTTTTTTTTTTTGGAGAGGGTTTTTGTTATCTGGTGTGTGCTTGTCAGACAGACAAAGACAGAGAGACAGAAAGCGAGAAATCACCCCCTAGGGGGGATGGCCATGCTGCAATCCCTTCTCCTCCATTCTCCTCTCAGGATCTTGGGCGCACACGCACACACGCCTGGCGTGAATTTTAAGCCACCGGGTCCGGGACTTTGAACCGCAATCAACTACATGGGATTCTAGTGACATAGCCATCATGCTAACTGCTGGTCCCTCAGGTCTTTATTTTGAGGCATTACTGAGCTTGAAGTATAGATTTCTCTTTTTGGATAACTTAAGATAGTTAGAGCTCTGAATGTCTCATGGTCCTGATAATTTAAAAAATGTATGTTTTTCTCTTTTTTTTTGAGATTTTTGCTATCGAGTATGTGCACTCATTGGAGAGACAGACAGAGACAGAAAGTGAGAAATCACTCCCCCCACCCGGAGGGAGGATTGTCACATCACAATCCCTTCTCCTTCATTCTCCTTTCAGGATTTTGGGCACACACGCACACACACTTGGCATGCGTTTCAAGCCACTGGGTCTGGGACTCAAACCACAGTTGACCATGTGGGAGTCCAGCACCTTAACTACTATGCCACTTGATGGCCCCTAAAAATTTTTCTATAATTATCATTCATTTTCTAGCTTCTTCTCTGTACTCTACCCTAGAGGAAACATATGTAACAATATACTGTCAACTGAGGTCTTCCAATAAAGTTTAGTTGATCTAGTAAAGTCCATTCTGTCATCAATGAAAGAACTACAAATAGACTGAAAATTTTTATTATAAAATACTGGAAAACCAAAGATAGTGATAGTAAACCATTATACTACTAGGTTCTATAGATGAATCAAAAAGAAATAAAAGCTAAGATCCTTGCATTAGAGTGGCTTTCAGTATTCTGAGAATACAGCATAGTATTTAATAATTAAGGATATGAGCTATGCAAAAATACATTCTTTCTGGCAGATTCTTGCAGCAGGCTGTATCTCTTACTCTATACTTTTGATACTAAATTAAAAGGGAGATTAAGAATATATTTTATCTGTTTTAATTATTATAACAACTCTCAGTATTCCCTAGTTTCACAAACTTCCTCTCATATTATGATTTCGGATGAGGGACCAGCAGATGACATAATGGTTACCTTGCTGGACTCCCATGTAGTCGACTATAGTTCGAGTCCTAAACCCAAGAAGTTATTAGAAGTAGATGAAGTTATCCTAGTGGGAACCTCTACCCTAATACTGGTGAAGTTATTAAGAGAAAGAATAAGACCAAAGCCCAGGCACATAAACAAAGACATGTATTCTTCTGTCAGATTATTTTTTTCTCTGATCAAGTGGCTATTTATACGTAAATGCAATGCTTTTTCTTTTTCCTTGGAGCCCCACAGATCTTCATATTCTAAATCCCATAGATTAAGTTTTCTTTTAATATCTTCATAATACAACCAAATTCCAACCAGAAACTTTTGGAGGACACATTCAAACCATAGAGATTACTATCAAACTAGCACTTATTAGCCAGATTGGCTCTAGGAAGATTACCTTCAGATCTCTAATACCAAAATGTATTCACTATAAGAGAAAGGAAACTTATAAGAATTTTCCAAACACTCCCACATATCTACCTTTCTGCAATCACAAAATCTTGAGAAAGTCCCAGGAAAGGCACAATAAGGAGGGTTTTAGTAACAAATTGTTGTAATCATCTCTGACTATAGGTAAGCAATTTACTAATAATGGGCCTATTCTGGCTCTTAGCAAAAGGTATCTTGTAACTACTATTAAAAGCATTAAAGTAGAAAGCTAGTGATTTTAGGGCAGGATTTTATCTGTGTTTTTCTACCTTGAAAGGATCAGTGTAGGATGCCAATAGACAGCTCCCAGCCAATGATCCACTTTGGCTTACCACTGCTCAGTATGACTCACCAGCATCTATTGTTGTACCTATTTTTCAGCAGCAATAAAGAAAATTTTATATGATTATAAGTGGAAACAACCAAGCTTAAAGTGAAAAACAACAACAATAACAACAACAACAACAAAAACAGTTATCCCAGACTCATCTATGGAAATGGCAGGAAAACAATTAATAGCTTTTTTCACCCTTTAAAGAATAAACGGGTTCCCTGAAAGAGAAATTCCAAGTATCAATAAGAGTTAATATTTATTATGGAAACAAATCTCATATATTTTTGTTTTCCTTCTGAAAAGGAAGTTATAAAGCACACATGCATTTCTCTATTTTCTCTAAAAAAGAATGAAAGATTACAAACACAGGTCTGTTTGGAGGTTGAGTCTATAACATTCTGGAGGAATTGGATGCTAACTTTTGGAAGATGAAGACGAATCCAGATAATGTCAATTACTGCTTAAAAGGAAGGTTAGGAGACTTTGGACATTTTAGTATAGTCATTTAATAGAAGTAGTTTAGATTTGAATAAAATTGAATCCAGAAAAAGTGTTTATAGTTTATATATTCAGGAGAGACAGTGTATGAAATCACACAATCCCACCCTAGGTTACCATTGTTAACCTTGATTAATTTACATGATCCACCTACAAGGAAGGTAGAGTTTTGTGCTTCAAATCAGCTTTCAAGTCAATACACAGGAGTCCAAGGGAGAAACCTGGCATAGGTTGTCATGAGGTCTTTGTGTTCCTGTTTCCTTTACATGTACTAGTGGTTTAAATTAGTCAACATTCTTATAAAACTACAAGCCCTCTGAAAGTATTCATACAACTAATAACTGAAAAGCAATATTTTCTTCTAAAAATGTGTGTCATGTTAGAAGTATAATTAATTCTTGGCCTTTGCCATTCAACTCTCTGTGATAAGTGCCATACTTCCACAGACTTAAAACACTTCCTTTCAAGTTGGCTAGAGTTTATTGTCAATAAATTCTGCACTGGTAAATTTGCTGGAACAATATCTATGTAGTTGCATTCTCAGACTCTCATACTTTCTACTACCAGACCTTTGATAAATCATTATTACTACAATGAAATGACAATGACACTCAAAAGATGTTTTGTAAACTATGTATCACAATATAAGGTAAAGTTATAATTGCTGCCTTGAAAATATAGATTGGTTTGTGATTAAAAGAGAAAGAAGAAGACTTGAAATTTAAAAAAAATACTATTGTTTTAGCATCCGCTTTTTCTTTTTTTCCTTTTTCTTTTATTGTATGGAGGATTTTAATAATCACGACTATTATTCTTCTGTCAGATTATTTTTTTCTCTGACCAAGTGGCTATTTATACATAAATGCAATGCTTTTCTTTGATGGCCATGGAGCCCCACAAGTCTTCATATTCAGAAATTTCACCTTAAAGGAGATGTGTTAAATCAAGAATTTTGGTCCTGTATTCAAGATATTAAAGTTTTTTAAAAGCTACAGAGAATAAACATAAGTAAGTAAAGCTGGAAAAGAAATCAATTTGCTGAATTTGCAAAATATTACATTTCATATTAAAAAAAGGTCAGTGTTATTTCATAACAGGGTGAGAGGGGAGTTAGAAACAAAGTTGGTATATATGAATTTTGCCAACTGTACCCAATTAACAAATGCTGTACATGGTATTTCTAAAGCTATGTTCATGAATAATTTATGAAAACAGCTGCTGCTGGAGGTAGATTTGTTTCTGTGGCTTATGAACACAGTGTGGTGCATATGAGGAAATTCATCGTTACTATCCTCAGAAACTAATTTTCACATAAGCATATTCATCACCACTTAAAGCAATCTCTCTATCAACTCATCTGTGCATCTCTGATCCATTTGTCTCTGTAATACATCTGGTAGAAAAATTCTTGCAAGATACTTGCTATTCTTATTATTATTGCTTTCCTGTGAACTAAATCATATGTTGCCAGAGACTTACACTTCCTTTTCTAACTTATGCAAAAATTAACATGGCTCTCCTATGATTTATAGTCCCATTTCTCAATTGAATTCTACCATATTTCTTCTTAGAGATCACTTTTAAGAGTTCCAGAAATGAAGTATGACTCTTTAATTAGCTTTAGTGCCTCAAAGTTAGAGTGATCCATAAAGATGGTCTGATCCAAATAACCATCTTCAGAATCATGTTCAAAATTCTTTTGGCACTTGTTCTTGTATTTCAACCATAACTTTTCCTTCTAGCCATCTACAAATAACAAATATTTCCTACATTCTTAATTATGGTTGAAAATATTGAACAGTGCAGAAAATTGAATGAATCTTTTAAAAGTCATTTTTTTTTCTTTTACTTTTTAAGAAAATTTGCTCTAGAGCACTTCAGTTGCCAGGAGAAAGACACAGAGAGAGAGGGAGAAAGTGAGAAAGCACTCCCTGGTGGAGGGTGGCCCACCCTTTACAATCCCATCCCCTCCTTTCTCCTCTTGAGATTTTGGGAATGCATGTACATGTGCCTGGCATGTTTTCAGGCTGCTGTGTCTCGGACTCGAGCTGTGTAGTAGGGCATGTGGGATCCAGCTACCTTAACTCTTATGCCACTGGCTGGCTCTGAAAATAATTTTTCTAACTCATGATTGTTTTTCTCCATCTTATCTATAAAGATTATATGGAAATCCTTCAAAAGTAGATCTGGAGTACAGATTTTACTTTCTTACAGGAAATTTAGAGCTACATGAGAACATCATATACGTTAAAAGTAAAAAAAAAAAAAAAAGCAATGAAAGTAAAAAAAAAATGTGTTTTACTTCACATCAAACCAGATAGAATAGATATCTTACCTTTTGGAAAAGGTCGGTGGAAAAGTAAGAGTCTACATTGATTCTCCCTTGTCACAAAAACCCAATGCTGACGATTTTTGAACAGTGTTGAAAGTGAGGCCCAGTGACTTGGTTCGGTGACCTTTTCCGTTCATTCTGTAGGGAATAAAATGTAACTGAAACTGTGTGTAAAATCTACTTTCTACAGGGCCATGATCGTCACCTAAAAATATGAGCAATGTAAACAGATAAGTGGACACATCAGCCATTGTTTGCATAACGCTCTTAAAATTCAATGAAAGAAAATATATAAAAACCCTCTATAATTAATACTTTGTAGGGCTATCTGTGTTATCTGAGTGACTATGAACTTTGCATGCTATTTGGTAAGAAGTTGATGAGCCAGTCACCAGTCTCACAAACTAAGGTAGAATAAATCTGATTGTCAATTATTTCAGAGGAGGAACTTTCTAATTTCAAATTTTATTCAACGTTTAATAATTACATTATTTTCTGAAAGTTTGTTTCATTCTGAGTTGGGTCTCTATGTAGAAAAACATGTTTTTCCTTTTTATATCTTTTCTTATAATTATTCATCCTGGAATTCCACTGAAATACAGGATTTCACATTTGAATTATAGAACAGAAATTTATTTCATGACATTGTCAATCTGAAACAAAAGTGTTGATCCAGACTTGTCAAGCAACCACTAAAAGCTTTATTCAAAAATAATGGGGAAGCTATTTTGGGAAACATAGATTTCAATAAGATTGTAAGCAATATTTTCAAAGAATCAAGAACCTGGGACCAGCAGTTAGCGTAATGGCTATGTCGTTGAACTCCCAAATAGTCCACTGCAGTTCGAGTCCCAGACCCGGTGGCTAGAACTCAGGCCAGGCGCGTGTGCGTGCGTGCCAAAGATCCCGAGAGGAATGGAGGAGAAGGGATTGCGGGGAATGGAGGAGAAAGGGTTGCGGGTGTGCCCACCCCCCACCCCTTGGGGAGTGATTTCTCGCTTTCTATCTCTCTGTCTCTCTTTGTCTGTCTGGCAAGCGCACGCACCCTATAGCAAAAACCTCTCAAAATAAATAAATAAATAAAAAAGAACCTGGAGGAATATATATATATATATTTTTAGTTTATGCTGTCAGCACATGCACATTACTAGAAAGAGACAGCGAGAGAGAGAGAGAGAGAGAAAGAGAGAGAGAGAATAAGAAATCATCAAGAGAATGAGAAATCACTACCTGTGGGGGGAAGGCCATACTACCATCCCTTCACCTCCATTTTCCTCTAGAGATTTGGTGCACATTTGCACACACTCCCAGCATGATTTTCAAGCCACCAGGTCTGGGACTTGAACTGCACAGTCAGCCACGTAGGATCCAGCACCTTTATCACTGCACCTCTTGATGGCTTGGAACTCTTTAAGGGAAAGGGAGAAGCAGCAGAGGCGAAGAGATGAGGGTCACAAAGTTGTTTTCCAAGTATTTTTAATTGGTTGGTATTTTCAATATACACTTCCCATTGGCTAAAGATTTCTTCGGAGTTGATATTTCCTGACCAACAGGCTCTTGTGACATCTTAACAATGTATGTCGGTAACTTTAGAGCTTGGAGAGAGTGATTTAGCCCTGGGGAAACTCCCCTCTATTGCTTAAAGAAGTCACTGTGTTTAGAGCAAGTGGAACTCAAGTCTTGTTATTTCATTCCTTTGTGGCCTAAATTGCAGTTAAATTTTCTCTCTCACCATCTTTCAGAAACCTGAAGGAATTACTTTGACTTGGATTTATATTTATGGAAGTTTTAAGAATGAGAGTAAATTTGACAGAATATTTTGTTATTCATTTCTCTCTAATAGTCTCACAATAATGAGTTTGCCTTCACAGTGAGTTGGTAATGGAACAATTAAATATGCATTTACTTCTTTGAGTCTTTATTTATTTTCTAAACATCTTCATTTGTATCCCTTGGACAAAACCAAAAGAAACTATAAATATATATTGGCAATGCACATCTTTACTTTAATGTTTTATTTTACTTGATATTGTTCATCATGTTCACCTCTGGAGTATAAAATTGTGTATTTCAAAATATATGATACATTTGTTCTCAAAACCCAACTAATTATAACTATTTAACCCTCTTTTGGTTATCAGATCAGACCCAAGAGTTGAGTCTTTAGGTTGATTTAGTATTGACTTAGGTTATAAAAAACCTTTTTTGGATATTTTGTAGGAGAGATGATTTATTTGTTCTTTCCTTTTATATATATATATGCAAATTTTGTTAGTCCAAATACATGCTTGAATTGAATTTCATCTAAATTTATTAAAGATTAGCACTTTTACATTTTAGCTTTCTACTAAATATATGTAAATGGGACTGGAGGTTTTCATACATGAAAATTGCTGCTACATTTTTATTTCTATGATCACTGGATTCCTTCAACATGATTTTAAAATAATGAGTAACATATTTAAAAACCGGAAATCATCAAACTGTTATTATAGGATTTGAATTTTAAAATCACATTAGCAAAATAATTTATTATTACACACTATTAATTTGTCCTCTTTTGTTTTACAGCTTCCTCTACCAAGACAACATATATCAGCTACAGCAATCATTCAATCTGAAGCAAGAACACGATACAGTCTGAAGAAATGTGGTATGTGATTCTAACAATGAACACAAGACCACAGAAATTCACTCCTGGAGATCTCCGTAGACTACAATCAATCAAATCAATAGTCAGTCTTGTAAGGAACAAAATTAGCCATGAGCCAAAAGTATCAATAATGAGGAGTGACAATACCCGTTTTATATAATACGACCAATGAGTGTCAAGCTAAAGTATTGCTTTCTCATGAGCAGTTATAAAATCACAAAAGGAAAACTAATGTTAGCTTGTGAAAAAAAAAAAAAGCTGTTGAAATAAACCATGTCCGATGTTATTCTTGTAAGTATTTTTCTGTGATTGTGAGAACTCCCGTTCCTGTCCCACATTGTTCAACTTGTATAAGACAATGAATCTGTTTCTTGTAATGGCTGACCGGATTGAAGCCCTGGGTTGTGCTAAAAATAAATGCAATGATTGACGCATGCAATTTTTTATACAAATAATTTATTTCTAATAATAAAGGAATGTTTTGCAAATGTTGAGAGTTGTTTCGTTCCAGTTTTAAACTAGGAGGATAAAAGCCTCTACTTTCCAGTTGGCCCTTCTTTTGCTATTATTTAGCTCCTTCTGTAAAAGCCCTGATGTTCCAAGGAAATATTTCCTAGAGGAATGTGTTTCTGTACATTTGTGTGTATATGAGGAAGACTGTCTTTTATTCCTATATGAAAAGGCATTATTTGTGTAGGATTTTGTGAATATTTCAAGATTTCTGTGGTATCTGTTTTATGAAGAATCAAGCAATAGCTTGAGGTTAATTGCTTCCAGTACTATAATTACAAATGATGAATTAACTTTACCTAGGAGAGTGTAATACGAAAATCACCATTTAAAAGTGTATCAAAGTGCCACTGAAATTCTCTATTATACTTCTAAGTCAAAACTTTTGCATAAATAAAATATCTCATAATATGTAGTATTAACCTTTTTTCACCTGGGCCCAGGATTCACAAAAATGAGTGAAGTAATGGCCCTTACCCAGTACCTCCTTCAAAGCACAGAATTAACATATTTATTCCCTTGACATCACTAAAGAAACTTCAGTTCAGATAATATGGCAATGCTTTCTTATTTTCCAAATGAAAACATTCATTGGTTCACAGAACAGTATCATTAAAGAGAGAGAAAACAGGGATTCTGTCTCATCCTAATAAACCATGTCAGGATGAATAAATGTGGCCCATAAATGACTTTGAGATCCGTTACATTTTCGTCTTGGACTCCTCTATTCCATACAATCCCAGACATCCATCAAGTCAATGGGTCTCTACAATCATTTTGTTAGTAAATGATCTCTCTGCTGAGTTAGCTTGGATGGCTCATTGCACTCCTTATAGATATGAAGAGCTGTCTGTGCTCTGTAGCTTCAACCCAGATATTGACAGTCACTTTATTTAAGAGAGAAGGTTGACGTTCCATAGCACAGGTTCCTTCCATCTATAGTAACATTTCCTAGTCACCTGTGAAGACAGATGTCTACGTAGAGAATGGAATGTGGATTAATTGGCCTTTTGTTGAGTTTCTCCTAGAACTTGTTGTGTGTATATAACATTTAAATCAAGGAGTAAGGATATTGTTTTTGAGATTTCAGATGACCTGAATTACAATAATACAGTCCTGTAATCAGGATTCTAAAAACCTCTCTAGGCGTGCCTTTCTAGCTATGACCCAGACTAAACCCATAACTGCATATATGACATATTTTATTGTTCCATGTTGCTCAGTACCAATAGCCATACCAAGTCATTATAATTGTATTTTAATTTTTATGTTGACCATTTTGTTTGTAGTGGAGATTGTTAGTAGGTTATAAGACTTTTTAAAAAAACTTTATTTTAACTAATTATCTGTATGTTGGTTGAAAAAAGTGCTCGAATTTTATAAACCTTGCATTTCATTCAGAGAGTAAAACTCTAGTATATTTTCATGCTTTCATTGCTAATTGACTCGAATCAGGGTAAATGGATGTGACAGGGAAATTATGGAGCAGACTCAGCTCTTATGCTGAATATGGGGGTTCTATAATTATTATTTCTTTTTTCATAGTTTTCAGGCTTTAGGAAGACAAATATAATATTGTGCATAATTCATGACATTTTCAAAATTATTCTTCCTATTGAAAACTTACCAGTGATTATTACTCCTAAATATTTTTATAAATAATTGAGACATACTTGTTTGATGTTATACAAAACCTTATTTAAGTCATGGTTGACTTGAATAATATGTTCTTGTGGATTTGCATATGCCAGTCATCCTTTATAACATTATCTCAGTGAGAAACTTTCTGCTGATGGAACTCATCCTCCCTAGACCTTGGGAGGATAAACTCCCTCAACTTCTTACAGTAGGAGATGGAGAATTTTGCCCTCCACTGTGGTTATATTCTCAGGGATTTTGTTGAAGGCTTTGGAGGTTGTGAAATAGCCAAGGACAATGGTGGGGAGGCAACCTATAAGGAGTATTTAACATGTGCTAAGAGTGGCTTATAAGTCCCATTCTTTAAAATAAACTGCCTGTATATTTTAGATAAGTAAATGCAAAGTTGCATGGCAAAAATATAGTATTATATTCTTTAGAATTGACCTTGTGTTTTATTCTGGCCAAGAAATGTCACATCTAATCTCAGCATGCCAGAGGGAATGCTAAAAATGTAGCCTAAGGTAATATTCAGCAAATGTCACTAGTAGACAATGGGAGATGTATTAGTGTGACCTTAAGCTAAATCAGACCTCAGATTTAAAAAAAAAAATAGCTTATAATATTTAATATTTAAAAGTGTCTAAATCAATGGGAGTCATAATTTTATTTCTAAGCAAAATTACTCATAAATTTAAACTTGATAAATGACCATTTTAACATGAATAAGAACAGCATAACTTAATTTTTTAATGTTTATAAGAAATTTTTACAGAAAATTTGGCATTTAAGATGAACAGGATTTTACTATATAAGTTAAATATCATATTAGAGAAAATCTCACTAGGAAGAGACTTTTTTCCATGTAAGTTTTTTCTCCTTTGAACTCAATAATCTGTATTATTTGCCAATTATTTATGACAGCATAGAAAGAACATTAACAATTTTCTAAACTGTGTTAGTCAACATTGTTATTTTATTCAATTAGCAAGTGGAAAAAATAGCATTCTGAAATTCTGTTATGAAACTTTACCAATTTTTTCTTATTTCATCTATTTAATTCCTTTAATATCAGTATTTTCATTTGTCTTCTAAAATGGAATGGCCAAAAGTAACAACAAGGTTGCATGAAAGGAATGAGAAATAATACCAAATTATGGACTACTTTAATCATATATCACAATCTTTAGAAATGTGTCTTTTTGCTTTTTATGGTTCTCTTCTTATAATAAGAATAATGAAGAAAAAAATTGATCATTGCTGGAAGAAAAGATTTCCTTAGAAAAAGTTATTAGAGCCATGAATGCTCTGAAACTTACTGACTGCCACTGGGAAGTGTATTACAGGGTTAACAACAAAAAGCAGCATAGAACTTTATTTTTAAACAGCGATTTTTTTTCTATTTCAGGATTTTTTTCTTTTTTTAAAAAAAATGTTACCCTAGGGGAACCAGCAGTTAGCATAATGGCTATGTCGCTGGACTCCCACGTAGTCGACCGCGGTTCGCGTCCCGGACCCGGTGGCTTAAAACTCACGCCGGGCGCGTGTGCGTGCGTGCCCATGATCCCGAGAGGAGAATGGAGGAGAAGGGATTGCGGCGTGACCATCCCCCCTGGGGGGTGATTTCTCGCTTTCTGTCTCTATGTCTCTCTCTGT
>NW_006159668.1:386734-406350 GCF_000334495.1 Tupaia belangeri chinensis
GGACGTCCCGCGCCTTTAAGCGAAAACCCCTCGAAAAAAAAAAAAAAAAAATGTTACCCTAATCTTTAATAGTGTGTAACTTTTGGATGCCATTATTTTTTCATTTAATTCAACCTCTCATAGGACAATCGGAATATTTTTTCTTTCTGTTGAACTCAGTCCATTATGAATGTAGTCTCATATTTGATTTATCTGCTTTCAGAGTGATAAGGATGAAGAAAAATAAATTTGACCTATTCAATGTTTTTTCTAGTTGCCTACTACTAACTAGTTTAGATCAAGTCAACTTTGACAAATATAGTCTGCCCTCCACACCTGCAGGTCCTCCTCCACAGTTTTAAGCAACCACAATGGAGACTGTTCTGTTGTTTCTGATGTGTACTATTTAGTTAGGCTTGTGAAGGTTCTGTCCGTACTTAACATGTACAGACTTTATCTTGCTATTTGCTAAACAATGCAGCATAACAACTATGTACCTAACATTTACATTGCATTAGGTGTTTTACATAATCTAGAGCTAATTTGCAGTACATGGGAGAATGTGTATAGGAAATATGCAAATATTATGCTATTTTTTATGAGACTTGAGTATCTGCAGATTTTGGTATGGAGGAGGTACCAAAAGCAATTCCCTACAAATATGGAGGAACTACTATACCTTGTTACAAAGTCAATACCAAGCATGGATTGGCACCTATGAAAAACTAAGGATTATGTAATGATGTGGATAAGAGGTGAGGGTAATGTGCTTGTAGAAAACAGGAAAGATAAATGATCAGTGCAATGTTTCAGGTTGTGAAGTAAGCACATAAGATTACACCAATAAATCAAGTCTCATTAGGTAAGTTCACTAGAACATAGGAAGCTCTCATAGCCTTTGAGAGCTAATGAAAAACATTGGAGTGTTAAAATATAATTGTGAAAAGATAAAAGCAACTCTCAAAACAAAGATAAAATGGGAACCAGCAGTCAGCATACATAATGGCTATGTCGCTGGACTCCCACATAGTCGACCATGGTTCGCGTCCTGGACCTGGTGGCTTAAAACTCACGCCGGGTGCGTGTGCGTGCGTGTCCAAGATCCCGAGAGGAGAATGGAGGAGAAGGGATTGCGGTGTGGCCATCCCCCCTGGGGGGTGATTTCTCGCTTTCTGTCTCTATGTCTCTCTCTGTCTGTCTGGCAAGTGCACACGCCCTATAGTGAAAATCTCTCAAAACCAAACCAAACCAAAACAAAACATAACACACACACAAAGTTAAAATGAACAAGTTAAGAATTTTATTCAACTCAGTACCCAGTGAGGGAACCAATGAGATGTTAAAGCTAATCCGAAGAGCATTTGAGGAGCTAGTAATATGTATGTATAAATAATAAAAATTGAAATAAACCAGAACATTAGACACAAAATTTGGTTTAGTATACAATATAATAAACCATAACTTTTGAAGTTGTCTGTTTCATCGTACATGCATTATTTGAATCCCAAATTGATAAATTAGTAAATTAACCCTTGTGCCTAGAATGAGAATTAATTCTATTGGATTGAGAATTAATTCTATTGGAAGACTATCCATTAATATATTTTGCCTATTTCTAGGTCAGAAAATTTCTCTACAAATGATACTTCATTATTTTACATTCCCTTATTGTAAGCATTTGATTGGCAACGTCTGAGTAATAAAGATCATAAACTCACCAAAAATTATATAAAGATAATCCAAGTTAATAATAGGGTTGCTCTGGGATGGGACTCTGTTTTAATTATTTTTTTCTATGTCAACTCTAACTATATCTCCACTGTGAAGCTGGATTATATGAAATGATATGGAAAATAAATGTGAATAAATCCTTTTGGTAACAGATCCCTATCTGGGTAACATCCCTAATCTGTGAAAGTGTGACTTCTTCCTTTTGTCCCCTAGGTACTAACATCTTTAGAAGGTATCTTCTTTTTCCCTTTATAATATATTACCCTACAAAAGTGAAATTTGCTTTCCAAGTATGTTACTAAAGATAACCATGGATACTTCACCCTATCTTCATGAGTTCTATTTGTCACTGACCTTTCCAACAAAACCTTTCCTAGGATCCTGCCACTGGCATCTTCCAGGCAGGAGAAACAAGAACGAATAAGCCCTTGCAATCAAATGTGGGAAATAGAAACAAGTACAATAAGTGGAACTCTGCTTTTCCATAACCATCCTAGAATTTAATAACCGCTATCTCTCACTTCTCTCTGGCACTTTAAGCTTTGCAGAGCAGGGTAATTTGAATGTAGGGTCATAGGACTTCCTTCCCATTTGAAACCCATTTTCTGAATGGAGTACTAGCAGTTCTGGAGTTCAATGGTCCCTTTGAGGATCTTTACTGATATCCTACAAGAAGAAAAGAGAGGCAGCTTAAGTGAGCCAGAATTATAAGGTAGATGAAATGTGGTTTATTGACATTTCTGTTTATTTTTTTCCCTCTTGTGTTCTCCAATGTCTTTGAACCTTTTCCCAAGGCCACCCAGGTGACTGATATGCTCAGTATGCATTCTAGGTACTCAGAGGTCCACCTTTCCCACTTTCCATCTTCTGACTCACTAGTCCTTTCCTTTGTTCTAATAACTCAACCCCAAATTACTATTCTGTGTCAAACTTTCCTCCATTCTGAACACATAGAACTATTAAAGAGGCATATCAAAGGCTCCTAGGGAGGCTACTGGAACTTGATTTTTAGTAATAAACCATGTGATTAGAGGAGTTTAATCATTCGATTTACTTAGAAACTTTTGAGAACCTGCTAGTTAGCAGACATTATGTAAGTACTCAGAATCTAATAAGGGATAAAACCCTCCCACTGTGGCATTTATGTTTCTATAGGAGAGATATATAGTAAATAAGATCAATGTATAATATAAGTGTGTTAAATAGTGATAAATACCAAGAAGAAAAGATATGAATCAGGGAAAATTGGTGGGAAATAGGTTAAGAAGTAATCTATTTAATGAAATAAGGACAGAGTTGAAATTTTAGGTACAATGACCAGGGAAGAGAACATCTTAGTAAAGTTCTGGAAAGCGAGGGGTTGATCTATGCAATGTCTTTAGGAAGAGAATTTCTGGCAAGGAAAACAGCAAGAAGACAGGCCTGAGGCAGAAGCTTATCTACAGCCAGGATTGGTTGTCCACTATGTGATCTTAAGACCTGATAAGTCCTTGAAATACCTTTAACTTCTACCCTTAGTAATGGGGAAGCATTATAAGGATTTGAGCAAAGAAGTGATATGGTGAGCCTTAATTTTAATTGAGTTTTTCTGATTTCTATAATGAGATGAGAACAGTTTGGAATAGTCAATGGCAGAAACACAGATACCATTAGAAGATTCTTGAATGATCTAGGTTAGAAAAGAACATGATGTGGACTGGTAAAAATAGTGAAGGTGATGTGAAGTATATTGCA
Source organism: Tupaia belangeri chinensis (assembly GCF_000334495.1). Taxonomy (NCBI): domain Eukaryota; kingdom Metazoa; phylum Chordata; class Mammalia; order Scandentia; family Tupaiidae; genus Tupaia; species Tupaia belangeri. The sequence continues at coordinate 390,179 of NW_006159668.1, forward strand.
AACATTGACAAATGACACTAATGCCAAGATCTTTGTTTAATTACTATGCTATTTTCTAGTAGACAAGCCCCATATCTTATAAGGGCTTTTTTTTTTCATTATTTTATTCGTTCATTCATTCACTTACTTTTTCATTCTTACAGTCAGAGCAATGTGAAAAATCACATATTGTGTGGGCATACAAACAGTTTTCAAATTGGTAGGAATGATAAGATATCTGATAATAATTACAATAATGATGATAATGCAATTATAATTGTTAGGATTGTCAATACTTATGTCAGACACCTTACAAAATGCTATAACAGAGTAACTCTTGCTACTCCTGCTGGGATAGGTACTATGATTACCCTGTTTATAAATGATGAGATGGAGACAAAGCTTGATTAGCTAACTTGCTATAGGTCATAGAACACATAGGTCCAGGGATGTACAGAGCTCCAATATCAGACAGAATGTGTCAATTAGAAGTCATAACAAAAGGCTATGGGGGTCATATAAGAGACATTAACATGTAGGTGAACAAATTAGGCATAAGTCTATGAAAGAAGTTTCTGGAATTTCTTAAATTTGATTTTTGGATATCAATGTGTCATGCCTTCTAACCTGTTCCTAGGAGAATTTTTTAACCTTTTTTGGGTTTGGGAAATATATCTTTTACATAAGTTAGAGCCAATGTTTCATTTCATTGAAAGTTTTCATTTTTACTGAATTACTCCTCAAGTGCAGTTTTCAGTTACCCACACACATCATGAGACCAGTTAAAGAAAGCAGGTATTTTTCTTTATGGTTTAATATTTGTTATATCACTTTAAAATTTTTTTCAAATACTATGGGAAAAAATGAGAAGAAATGGCAAAGCTATTTTAGAAACTTACTTATAACATAATTTTAAATTTACAAAGTTAACCTAGTTCTATAATTTGCTATATTCAAGGTAACTTATTCAGAACTTCATCTAAATAATTGTTTGCAAATATGTTCTTATTGCACCTCTAGGATGGCCAGTTTTGATTATTACTTCATACACAAGAAATTTCTTAGGTAACTAGTGCATGAATTCTTTCATAAGATATAGGACACTATTTTTATTATTTTCATAAAGAGAATAATAGTGTAAGCATGAGGGAGGGAGAGAGAGAGAGAGACAGAGAGAGAGATTCTTGATAGGTTCTCAACATGTCATGATCCCCTCAACCCCGCCTCTCCATTAGTGAGGACCACAGGCATGAGCCACCACTCCCAGTCTAAGTTGGTCCAGAAACCAAACTCAAAACCTGCATACAACTCCAGCCCCATACCACTGTTTCCTACCCCTTAACTCTACCCTGGCTGGGCCATATACATCACAGTATTATTTTATTATTATTATTTTTGCTATAGGTCATGTGTGCTTTCTGGAGAGAGATAGACAGAGGGAAAGTAAGAAATCAGCCCCCCCGGGGGGGAGGGAATGGCCAGTTGCAATCCTTTCTCCATTCTCCTCCTGGGATATTGGGCATGCACACACATGTACCCAGTGTGATTTTTTTTTTTTTTAAGCCGCCAGGTCTGGGACTTGGACCATGCTTGGCCATGTGGAAATCCAACACCTTAACTACCACACCACCTGCTGGCCCCAGGACAAAAGATTATTAAAGCCCAAAATCAAATCACTGACCAGTAATTGAGCTAAGAAGAAAAATATCCGCAGGGCTGAACTAACACCCTTTGTTTAGATCAGAGGGACTCAGCCATGATCATTCTGTTTTGAACACTATTACCTGATGAGCATTTTCTGAACCCACAACCTTAGTATTGATTGTAACAGAGCTGTCTACCTTTCCAAAGTCTATCACAATGGAAACTCTCAGCAGGGCACAAAGGACAGAATTGGCAATGATCTTGCAGCATTGTTGTGGCAGGTCCTAATCTAAGTCAGGAGAGAGACAGGGTGTTTGGATGTTCACCTGACACAATTCTGATGCTCTCCTGGATCCAGTAACCAAAACTTTTCTAAATGTTTTGAAGTCATACGGTTTGGGTCCTCCTCAGTTATCTGACCTCTTCACCACACACACACACACACACACACTCATACGCATTCACATGAGTAACAATTTTTGTTTTTTTTTGAGAGGATTTTGCTATAGGGCACGTGCACTCGCCAGAAAGACAGACAGAGACAGAGAGGTAGATAGCGAGAAATCACCCTGCTGTGGGGATAGCTACACCACAATCCCTTCTCCATTCTCCTCTCAGGATCTTGGGCACGCACACAAGGCACCCAGCGTGAGTTTAAGCCATAGGGTCGAACTGCGGTCAACCACATGAGAATTCAGCAACACAGCAGTTAGCTGGTCTCATGAGTAACAATTTTTATGAAGCAAAATCTAGATTCAGTTCGAATGATACAAACTGAAATTTGAAAATTGTTACATTCATTCACCTATTATAGCTTGATTTCAAAACATGCATCTTCTAAAAAGCAGGAATCTGAGTTCTAAAGCAGATATTTTAATGGAGCCCTAGGGCTGCTGGACAGGCACGATAGTCTGTAATGAATAAGTGGAGTGGGGCAGAGAACCAGAACAACAGAAGGTTTATGTGTTAGACTTTAATTATTATGAAGAAGCAGTAACAGCCTATTGTAGCAAAAAACTCACTTTTAAGAAAGCACCTAAATACCAATTTACATAGTAGGGGTTTTAAACAGGTGACAGCTCTCTCCTATTGAGAAGGTAATTTTTTTTTTTTTTAACAAATAACCAAAGGAAAGAATTTGGTTACTGCAACATGCTTAACTTCTAAGTATATGACTCTATATTATTCAAATATAATTACCATATTTATAGATCTCATTCTGCCTACAAAATATAAAAGTGGCATGATTTAATATGAATAATAAAAGGACAATGTCTTCTTAGGATATCCCTTATTGCTGTCAGCCTTAGAAATTTGCGAGTATGTTAAAATATATTTTAATTCTCATTAATTTCTTCTTTCAATTATTATCTATTCTGAGGATAATATTAAATCCAGGGTAAAATCATTCATGCTGAATTAAACTAAATAAATATTTAAAATGGCTTTGAATGTGTAGGAGTGACAAAGTTCAACAATACTATGGAATTAAAGTATTTAATGGAGATATTTTGTTTAAAAATTATGCACAAGTCACTTGCATGTCCACACACTAAAAGTTTTCTTAAAAACTTTTCATAGTTGGGGGACCAGCAGTTGGCATGATGGCTATGTCATTGGACTCCCATGTGGTCGACTGCGGTTCGAGTCCTGAACCTGGTGGCTTAAACTCACGCTAGGTGCATGTGCATGCATGCCCAAGATCCCAAGAAGAGAATAGAGGAAAAGGGATTGCAGCATGGTCATCACCCTGGGGGGTGATTTCTCGCTTTCTATCTCTCTTCCTCTCTTTTCCTGGAGAGCGCCATGCCCTGTAGCATATGAAATCTTTTTTTTTTTTTTAAGGAGAGATTTTTGCTATAGGGCATGTATGCTCGCTGGAGAGAGACAGACAGAATACAAGAAATCACCCCATGAAGGGATGGCTATGCTATAACCCCTTCTCCTCCATTCTCTTGGGATTTTGGGCACACGTGCACACATACCTGGCGTGAGTTTTAAGCCACTGGGTCTGGGACTCAAACTGCAGTCGACTATGTGGGAGTCCAGTGATGTAACCATTATGCCTTCTGCTGGTCCCACCATCATATAGTTTTTAATGTTTTTATTCATTTATTTATTTCTCCCATGAATGAGAGGCAGTACAGAGATCTAGCACCCCCAACAGAGTCTGGACACTGACCCACCCCTAGCCCTCTCTAACCCCAAATCATGGTCATATACATGCCTGGTGTGCTGAGGAAATTCTCTGGACATGTGTCCATTAATCTGGAGCCCAGGAACCTCCCATGTAGGTAAACCTCACAGAGCGTCACATTCACACCACTCTCCAGCCCCCAGCATCATATCTTGAAGTATAAAAGTTAAAAAAAATACATATCATCTATCAATAAATGATGTTTTTTTTCCCTAAACTAAAATGTAAAAGGCCTGTAAATACATGTGGGCAACATTTCACAATATGAGTACGAAGTAATGAGCGATCTAAGTTCTCATGTTTCTACTACACATAAATACGAGGGTACCACATAAGTTAATGGTGGCCAGCCCTGTGGCCTAGCAGCTAAGTGAGCCAGATCCCACATGGCCAACCACGATTTGAATCTGGGCCCTGGTGGCTTCAAACACACACTGGGTACAGAGGCATGCATGCCCCAAATTCCAGTGGGATGGAGAAATGAAGAAGGGATTGTGAGATGACCACATCCTAGTGTGGGTGCTTTCCCCCTTCCTTTCTTCCTTTCTCTTTCTTTCTCTTTTTCTTTCTTTCTCTTTCTTCCTTTCTTTCTTCTTTCTTTCTTTCTTTCTTTCTTTCTTTCTTTCTTTCTCTTTCTTTCTTTCTCTTTTTCTTTCTTTCTTCTTTCTTTCTTTCTTTCTTTTCCTTTTTCTTTTTCATTCTTTCTTTTCTTTTTTCTTTCTCTTTCTTTTTCCTTTTTTTTCCACTTTTTTTCTGCCTTTCTTTTTCTCTCTCTGGCAAGAACCTATATCTTCTATCAATTAAATGACAACAAAAAGATTCAAGAAAAAATGTAATTAAAGTATGAGTTTATTTTGTCACAAAGAAATTTTTGAAACAGATACATAGTTTTACCATAATATGCATTTTCTGTGAACTTTTGAAGACCCTCCTAGTACTATTTCACCCCACTCTACATCAAGAAATAAGGCTTTTTAAAAAATTTATAAATATATAAGCTTAAAATTACTTCAGAAAATTTAAAAAAAATTGTAAATCTGTTTCTCCTTTTTTTTTATGATTGATGTTCACTGGCCCCAACAATTTGCTTTGAGGATAAATAGGATAGAAATATTTCAGAAGCCACATCAAATGGAAATGTTTTAAATTTAGTATAAGTCCAATATTTTTTCTAAGAGATATCTGAACACAATGTGCATCAGAATCGATAGAAAGGTGGTTTAAAATGTTGATTATGAAGACTTACAGAATTAGATCTACTGAATTAGAAATTTAACTGTAGGGCTTAAGAATCTGCATTTTAAAGAAGTACCTATGAGGTTTGGTATTCCATAAGTTAAGAGAACCACTGTGATGAAGGGATGAATAGAAGGAACACCTCTCTATAAATTGTTCATGATACACAGTTCAGCCTAAGTTCAGTTTTTTGTTCATTTGTTTTTTTAGCCTTTTTGCTATAAGGTATGTGAGGGCACCAAAGTGAGAAATTGTCCCCCAGTGAGGATGGATATGCCACAATCCCTTCTTCTTCATTCTCCTCTCTGGATTTTGGGTGTGCATGCACATTCGGTGTGATTTTCAATTCACTGGGTCCGGGACTGAAACCAGAGTTGACTAAGTGGGATCCAGCACCTTAACCTCCATGTCACTTCCTGGCCCCTAAGAACAGTTTCTGCCATTGAATTTTACTGTTGTTTAGCCCTGCTTCTCCTGGTTTTCTGTACTGCATTATGATTGCTTATTATGTATATGAAGATTTTAATTATTAAATTATAGTAAAGAATTTTAGAGACCAGCAGTTAGAGTAATGGCTATGTCGCTGAACTCCCACAGTCAACTATGGTTCGAGTCCTGGACCTGGTGGCGTGTGTGTGAATGCCCAAGATCCCAAGAGGAGAATGGAGGAGAAGGGATTGCAGCATGGCCATCCCCACCCCGGGGGATGATTTCTTGCTTTCTATCTCTCTGTCTCTGTCTCTTTTGGCGAGTGCACGTGCCCTATAGCAAAAACCTCTCCGAAAAAAAAAATTATAGTAAAGAATTTTAAATGGCCAGAACTATTATAATTGCTACATGATATGAAGACTCTCCCTTAGCTTTTCTCTTAATGTAAATGAAAAGTTTTTACCATACGGTAGTAATTTACCTTTCTCTATTTAATAACCTAGAACCAATAATATCTACTTCTTAGTCTGGTAAACTAGAAAACACATTCCTCTCACCCCACTCTCTCCACTCCCTCCACCCCATGAGGAAAATCATATTTAAATAAGCAAGTAAATAATAGGGATCACCCTCCCACCACTATTTCGGCCTTTTATCTCAAGGAGTAAAAATTAGGCATATTTTAATACGTTGTGGGTCCTCAGGGAGTAAATATAGCATGTAAAATCTGTTCGATTCTCTTTGTTGGCCAAAACAATATATAGTGAATCCACTTTATGCAAATTATAAATTACTCTTTAAGAATTCTTAAAATGTTGACCTGTGTGCACACCTAAGCTTGATGTCATCTCTTCTCTTGGTCCACATTACTTTCTCGTGTTGCCAATTTTTTTTTCTCCTTTTTAAAAATGGTCTATGGAATGCAATTTTGCACAAATAAAAACAATACTTATGTACTTATGATGTGTTTTTATTTATTTTTTCAGCGCATTGCTGCTGTGTGGTGTGGAGTAAAGGCTATTGAGACAAAAACATCTAAGGAGAAGACAGACTTCAACAAACTCTCTCTGAGAGGAAACTCTTTAGTTGATAAGTGGGAAAATGGTATTTGTTTAACATGCCCTTGACTTGGTCTTTCTCAGATGCTGATAGTTGCCCTTATCTTTAGGTCAGTATGATGCAACAATTCACTTTATGGAGACAGTGAGACACATTCAAAATTTAAGTAAATACAGCGTTTAGCCATGAGAGGAAGAGTTTGTCATATTCTATAATAATATAACTGAATCTGAGCTTTTATATGTGGGTTCATTGTGGAAGAGAGACGGTAAGAAGCTGGAATGTGATTAGATGAACAGGAACTCAATCATTATACTGTGTCAAACTCTGAGGAAGAAAACAAGCTACATGTGTTAAGTTAGAAGACTTAACAGAGAAAGCTAATGACTAATTCTCCAACTTGGGCTATCTTTAAAAGGGTGATTAAACTTGGTCAATCTATAACTTTTTTTAGAATTATTAGTCTTGTTTATTATTATTTTAAAAAAAATTTTTGAGAGATGTTTGCTATAGGGCATGTGCGCTTGCCAAAAAGACAGAGAGACAGAGAGACAGCGAGAAATCACCTCCGGGGGGGATGGCCATGTCACAATCCTTTCTCTTCCATTCTCCTCTCGGTATCTTGGACATGCATGCACATGCGCCCGGCATGAGTTTAATCCACTGGGTCCAGGACTTGAACCATGGTTGACTACATAGGAGTCTGGTGACATAGCCATTACACTAACTGCTGGTCCCCCTATTATTATGATTTTTTAATTGGACCAGCAAGAGACAGAGAGAGAAAGGGAAATTGAGAAAGTAAGCTGCCAGATTCAGGATTCAAACTGTGGTCAACCATGTAGGAGTCCAACGCCTTAACCACCAGGCCTCCAATCCATAAGATTAAAACACTGATTCAACAAGAATTGAGGTGGAAGCTATATGTCTTTCTCTTAGAAATGTGAAGTTTCTTTCTTTAAATCATAAAGTGGGGCTAGATGTCCTCATTGTTTATTCCAGCAATTATATGCTGTATACCTACAATGTGCCAATCACTCTGCCAAGGGCTGCAAGGAATACCATCTGTGTTCTCAACTGTGATAGATGTTAGAAGAAGTTTAGAAATCCTATGGGGTTTCAAAGTAGAGATATATTTTATCTCTAAGATTCTATGATCAGTGAGTACCTTGTAAGATTCATCATACAGTAATCAATGTGATATTAAGGAAGATTCAAAATCTATCAGCTCAAACTAATGTGGAACCAAAATCATCTTAGCAAAGAAGTCCCTGTGACTTTAACATGTTTGCTATGACCACAGAGACTGGTATGAGTGAATGTCGAAGAGTGCAGGTTATTTCTAAAGAACAATTTTAGATAGCTACTCCGGATAACTAATTGTATATCGGCCTCAAGTAGGTCTTTCAGGGATGGATGTATCCAATCTATATTAAGTTTGTTTATTTCTTCTATGAACAAGACAGACAGATACAAAGAGACAGCATCCCCAGGAGGGATTTTGGTGCCGAAATCCACCTTCAGCTTTAACAAGCTCAAATGGTGGGCACATATGTGTCCGCTATGCATAGGATGCTCTCCAGGTGCAAACCAGGAATCTTGCGGTTGTTATTGCTATTCAGTGATTAATAAAATGCTTTTGACCACTATTATATGGCTTTTAGCAGAAGAGTAGCCCTAACCTTTCTTTCTTTCTTTCTTTCTTTCTTTCTTTCTTTCTTTCTCTTTCTTTCTTTCTCTTTTTCTTTCTTTCTTCTTTCTTTCTTTCTTTCTTTTCCTTTTTCTTTTTCATTCTTTCTTTTCTTTTTTCTTTCTCTTTCTTTTTCCTTTTTTTTCCACTTTTTTTCTGCCTTTCTTTTTCTCTCTCTGGCAAGAACCTATATCTTCTATCAATTAAATGACAACAAAAAGATTCAAGAAAAAATGTAATTAAAGTATGAGTTTATTTTGTCACAAAGAAATTTTTGAAACAGATACATAGTTTTACCATAATATGCATTTTCTGTGAACTTTTGAAGACCCTCCTAGTACTATTTCACCCCACTCTACATCAAGAAATAAGGCTTTTTAAAAAATTTATAAATATATAAGCTTAAAATTACTTCAGAAAATTTAAAAAAAATTGTAAATCTGTTTCTCCTTTTTTTTTATGATTGATGTTCACTGGCCCCAACAATTTGCTTTGAGGATAAATAGGATAGAAATATTTCAGAAGCCACATCAAATGGAAATGTTTTAAATTTAGTATAAGTCCAATATTTTTTCTAAGAGATATCTGAACACAATGTGCATCAGAATCGATAGAAAGGTGGTTTAAAATGTTGATTATGAAGACTTACAGAATTAGATCTACTGAATTAGAAATTTAACTGTAGGGCTTAAGAATCTGCATTTTAAAGAAGTACCTATGAGGTTTGGTATTCCATAAGTTAAGAGAACCACTGTGATGAAGGGATGAATAGAAGGAACACCTCTCTATAAATTGTTCATGATACACAGTTCAGCCTAAGTTCAGTTTTTTGTTCATTTGTTTTTTTAGCCTTTTTGCTATAAGGTATGTGAGGGCACCAAAGTGAGAAATTGTCCCCCAGTGAGGATGGATATGCCACAATCCCTTCTTCTTCATTCTCCTCTCTGGATTTTGGGTGTGCATGCACATTCGGTGTGATTTTCAATTCACTGGGTCCGGGACTGAAACCAGAGTTGACTAAGTGGGATCCAGCACCTTAACCTCCATGTCACTTCCTGGCCCCTAAGAACAGTTTCTGCCATTGAATTTTACTGTTGTTTAGCCCTGCTTCTCCTGGTTTTCTGTACTGCATTATGATTGCTTATTATGTATATGAAGATTTTAATTATTAAATTATAGTAAAGAATTTTAGAGACCAGCAGTTAGAGTAATGGCTATGTCGCTGAACTCCCACAGTCAACTATGGTTCGAGTCCTGGACCTGGTGGCGTGTGTGTGAATGCCCAAGATCCCAAGAGGAGAATGGAGGAGAAGGGATTGCAGCATGGCCATCCCCACCCCGGGGGATGATTTCTTGCTTTCTATCTCTCTGTCTCTGTCTCTTTTGGCGAGTGCACGTGCCCTATAGCAAAAACCTCTCCGAAAAAAAAAATTATAGTAAAGAATTTTAAATGGCCAGAACTATTATAATTGCTACATGATATGAAGACTCTCCCTTAGCTTTTCTCTTAATGTAAATGAAAAGTTTTTACCATACGGTAGTAATTTACCTTTCTCTATTTAATAACCTAGAACCAATAATATCTACTTCTTAGTCTGGTAAACTAGAAAACACATTCCTCTCACCCCACTCTCTCCACTCCCTCCACCCCATGAGGAAAATCATATTTAAATAAGCAAGTAAATAATAGGGATCACCCTCCCACCACTATTTCGGTCTTTTATCTCAAGGAGTAAAAATTAGGCATATTTTAATACGTTGTGGGTCCTCAGGGAGTAAATATAGCATGTAAAATCTGTTCGATTCTCTTTGTTGGCCAAAACAATATATAGTGAATCCACTTTATGCAAATTATAAATTACTCTTTAAGAATTCTTAAAATGTTGACCTGTGTGCACACCTAAGCTTGATGTCATCTCTTCTCTTGGTCCACATTACTTTCTCGTGTTGCCAATTTTTTTTTCTCCTTTTTAAAAATGGTCTATGGAATGCAATTTTGCACAAATAAAAACAATACTTATGTACTTATGATGTGTTTTTATTTATTTTTTCAGCGCATTGCTGCTGTGTGGTGTGGAGTAAAGGCTATTGAGACAAAAACATCTAAGGAGAAGACAGACTTCAACAAACTCTCTCTGAGAGGAAACTCTTTAGTTGATAAGTGGGAAAATGGTATTTGTTTAACATGCCCTTGACTTGGTCTTTCTCAGATGCTGATAGTTGCCCTTATCTTTAGGTCAGTATGATGCAACAATTCACTTTATGGAGACAGTGAGACACATTCAAAATTTAAGTAAATACAGCGTTTAGCCATGAGAGGAAGAGTTTGTCATATTCTATAATAATATAACTGAATCTGAGCTTTTATATGTGGGTTCATTGTGGAAGAGAGACGGTAAGAAGCTGGAATGTGATTAGATGAACAGGAACTCAATCATTATACTGTGTCAAACTCTGAGGAAGAAAACAAGCTACATGTGTTAAGTTAGAAGACTTAACAGAGAAAGCTAATGACTAATTCTCCAACTTGGGCTATCTTTAAAAGGGTGATTAAACTTGGTCAATCTATAACTTTTTTTAGAATTATTAGTCTTGTTTATTATTATTTTAAAAAAAATTTTTGAGAGATGTTTGCTATAGCGCATGTGCGCTAAAAAGACAGAGAGACAGAGAGACAGCGAGAAATCACCTCCGGGGGGGATGGCCATGTCACAATCCTTTCTCTTCCATTCTCCTCTCGGTATCTTGGACATGCATGCACATGCGCCCGGCATGAGTTTAATCCACTGGGTCCAGGACTTGAACCATGGTTGACTACATAGGAGTCTGGTGACATAGCCATTACACTAACTGCTGGTCCCCCTATTATTATGATTTTTTAATTGGACCAGCAAGAGACAGAGAGAGAAAGGGAAATTGAGAAAGTAAGCTGCCAGATTCAGGATTCAAACTGTGGTCAACCATGTAGGAGTCCAACGCCTTAACCACCAGGCCTCCAATCCATAAGATTAAAACACTGATTCAACAAGAATTGAGGTGGAAGCTATATGTCTTTCTCTTAGAAATGTGAAGTTTCTTTCTTTAAATCATAAAGTGGGGCTAGATGTCCTCATTGTTTATTCCAGCAATTATATGCTGTATACCTACAATGTGCCAATCACTCTGCCAAGGGCTGCAAGGAATACCATCTGTGTTCTCAACTGTGATAGATGTTAGAAGAAGTTTAGAAATCCTATGGGGTTTCAAAGTAGAGATATATTTTATCTCTAAGATTCTATGATCAGTGAGTACCTTGTAAGATTCATCATACAGTAATCAATGTGATATTAAGGAAGATTCAAAATCTATCAGCTCAAACTAATGTGGAACCAAAATCATCTTAGCAAAGAAGTCCCTGTGACTTTAACATGTTTGCTATGACCACAGAGACTGGTATGAGTGAATGTCGAAGAGTGCAGGTTATTTCTAAAGAACAATTTTAGATAGCTACTCCGGATAACTAATTGTATATCGGCCTCAAGTAGGTCTTTCAGGGATGGATGTATCCAATCTATATTAAGTTTGTTTATTTCTTCTATGAACAAGACAGACAGATACAAAGAGACAGCATCCCCAGGAGGGATTTTGGTGCCGAAATCCACCTTCAGCTTTAACAAGCTCAAATGGTGGGCACATATGTGTCCGCTATGCATAGGATGCTCTCCAGGTGCAAACCAGGAATCTTGCGGTTGTTATTGCTATTCAGTGATTAATAAAATGCTTTTGACCACTATTATATGGCTTTTAGCAGAAGAGTAGCCCTAACCTGTGACAACCGACAAAGGGGAAGTTATCTTTTTGAAACTGACCTACCTCAACCTCACACTCATTCTTCCCTTGAATCTCCTAAGGATGATTTCCAAAGACTAACTAAACTCCGTGGGGTCCCTTGATGACTCCCACGTGAGTCAGCCTATGAGGCACAGAAGAAAAAATGTAAAGCCAGAGAGTGCTTGTAGAGAGGGAAATGGAGACAGTGAAGTGCGTATGAAGTACTGTGCTTATTATGTTCAAGGCTCTTTACTATACATGCGAGACACAGTGGTAAACAGAGTACTTCTTTCTAGGAACCCAGATATGTATATCGGTAATTTCAAAGTGGTCTGACGACGAGTATTCTGTTAGAAATAAACATTGGGGCCAGCCCATGGCATGGTGGTTAATGTGGCTGAATCCCGCACAGCCTACAGCAGGTGACTTGAAAAATAATGCATATACATTCATGCCTAAAATCCAAAAGGAAAGAAAGGCCAAAGAGAAGAAATTGTGGTGTGACCATTCCCCATGGGGGTGCTCTCTCTTTCTGTCTCTCTCTGCAGAGCACATGTGCTCTCTGGCAAAATTATCAAAGAAAAGCAAACTTGGGTAGCTCTGCAAACCAGTAGAAGGAACCTGACCCATAGTTGCTTCCTCCTCCTATGGGGAGTCAGTATTCACATACAACCATGGTTGCCATAGAGACAGAACAGAATAAAGATGAAATAAATGGAGTAGCACAAAGTTTCTAAGTCCCATCTATGCTTTCAAAAAGCTCTGGAGAGTTTTTCTGACTACAAATAATTATCTATACAAAAGAAAAATATAGATTAAACTTTCCAAAAGTTGATATTTAATGTTCTCATGACTAAAGCTGCTAAAAATAATCTCTGAAACAATAACAACAACAAAAAAAATGAAAGTAGAAAGAAATATATTCTCGTTGCTCCATGAATCAAGTGTAAATTATAACAAGTTTGCCATAAAGAAATTTCTATTCCATTTTAGGTTAGGCGATGACAAGACAGATATTTCATACAGCAGGACTTTGTTTTTGTTTTTATTCCTGCCTCTTAGACCCCTGACCCCATAAACATAAGGAATTTGGATGCTGTGAGCCTACAAAACAATCCTTTAGCTTTAGGCCTTGACTGCTTTGTCTGTAAAATGGAAGTAATAAGGCTTTTTATTTCCTTCAGAAGACCTCAATTTTGATAACTAATAAGAAACTAATAATAAAATGTTTTGAGCTCCCTGGAGGTCAGCTCCTAGCTGGGATAAAGTGGGTTATTATAACAGTACTTCTTGAGCGATTGGTACTTACAGCAACCAAAAACAAAATATATCATATCCTGTTGAAACTGCCCTTGGATAGGAAGAGTGCAATTATCCAAGGTTGAAATTGATTGCAGAGTGTCTGTGAACATCTGGACTTTTATAAAGTGTGTCTTTGGAGCCCTAAGAAATGTGGAGTATTTGCAGGAGTATACTTCTCCCATCGAAGAGGTAGGCATAATACACTCTTGCTGCTTTAGAGATTTTTCATGTTGTGGTAGATTCAGATGGGTACAAAATTCCTTTTCCCCTATAGTCTCCAACACACCAGCAAGCTGCCATTTTTTAACTGAGGAGATGCTGGTAGATTTTTCACTCTGTTGGGAGAATCATTAGCATAATCTTCAAAAAGAGACAACAGATGTGGAAACCACACAAGGTGTTTCAGGCAACCGAATTTCAAACACATCTTTGCCAGTGTATGTGATATTAAGTAAATCTTCTCAGGTCTCTCATTTATGAATAGAGACACACAAAATCAGGCCTTTTAGGACTGAGGCTCAGGCTGGCCTATTTTGAGATCTCAAGGGCAATTCTGATTGGTGACCCATTCACATATGAGTTTCACTGGACTACGTAAAATTCCCTATGTAATTCTTCTTCAGTTTAAGAAATGGTTAAATGCTGCCTCATATCCTTTCTCCATAATCTGTTAGGATCTCAGTTTTTAATGTTAACTCTCTCATGTCAAGAAAGGATTTATTTGTGTAGACCTATCATTAAAATAACAACCACCATTGCAGGCTCTGCCTTTACACTGGGTGCAGAAGAAATGGTGATATCTCTAATCTCTTATAGGCATTATATTAAAACAGAAGCTGTTGATTAGCTGGTCTCTGTTTTAACTCGTTTCTCTGACATAGAACTCAAGACATGAAAACTCACAGAATCACCAAGATAGATAAAGGTTAAATGAAAAATGGCCACATAAAAAGAAATGGAGAGAACAGAAAATGCAAGTAATATTTGGGTTCTGTTTTGGGGTACAATGAAAAGTTTAGTTAAAAAATCACATTGGGAGCCAGCAGGTGGTATATAAGTTAAGGCACTGGACTCCCACATGGCTGACTGGGGTTGGAGTGCCCAACCCAGTGGCTTGAAAATCATGCTGAGTGTGTGTGCGTGCATGCCCAAAATTCTGAGAAGAGAATAGAGGAGAAGGGATTGTGGCATGGCCATCCCCTCTAGTGTACGACTTCTCACTTTCTCTCTGTCTCTCTCTGTGTCTCCAGTGAGCACACATGCCATAGCAGAAATCTCTCCGAAGGAAAAAAAAAAAAAAAAAAAAAAAGGAAAAAAGTGACATTGGAGCTAGTTTCATGACCTAATGGTTAAGGGCACCAATCCCACATTGCTGAGCATTGTGTGAATCCCAGCCCCATCAGCTTGAAAAACACACTGGGTGTGTAAACATGCATGCCCCAAATCCCCACAGGATAGAGAAATGGAGAAGAAGTTGTGAAGTGACCACACACCTTTTGGTTGTGTTTTCTTCTCTCCCTCCCTCTCTCTCTCTCTCTGGCAAGTGCATGCTCTCTCTGACAAAATAAAATTTTAAAAAAATTAACTATAAGTGGTCTTTCTTCAGGGGACCCCCAAAATACTGAATCCTTCCCTAGCCACAACTACTCCTCTAAGAGTTCCCAGGGAACAGACATGTAAACATGGTAGAGCTGGCAAAGGAGGCAAAATAACTTATTGCCAACTAGAGTGTTGAGACTCAATTCCAAAACAAGACCTAAAACACTTGCTCTCAAAGTATGATCCTCATCAGGATCTATTATTTTGAAACTTGTGAGGAATGCAAATTCGCAGGTTCCACCCCAGACGAACTAAGTCAGACATTCTGGAATGGGGTGTAGCAGTCTATATGCTTTAGAAGTCCTTAAAATGCTGATGCTCGGGACCAGCAGTTAGCATAGTGGCTATGTCGCTGGACTGTCATGTAGTTGACCGCAGCTGGAGTCCCAGACCTGGTGGGGCCCGTATGTGCGCGTGCCCAAGATCCTGAGAGGAGAATGGAGGATAAGGGATTGCAGTGTGGTCATCCCCCTGGGGGGTGATTTCTTTCTTTTTGTCTCTCTGTCTCTCTCTGTCTTTCTGGCGAGCGCACGTGCCCTACAGCAAAAACCTCTCAAAAAATAAATAAATAAAATAAAGATTCTGATGCTCTACTCAAGTAGAAGAACCACTGGCTTAAAGGAACAACTATTTATTCCTACTTGTTCCAAAATCTACCCAACATCTTTTTGCCTTAGGACATGTGCACTCGCCAGAGAGAAAGACAGAGACAGAGACAGTGAGAAATTACCCCTTAAGAAGAATGGCAAAGTCACAGTCCTTTCTCCTCCATTCTCTTCTTGGGATTTTAGGCACACATGTACTCATGCTTGGCATGATTTTCAAGCCACTGTGCCCAGGACTTGAACTGCAGTTGGCCATGTGGAAGTCCAGTGCCTCAACCACCATACTAAATGCTGGCCCCAGTCTTTGGTTTTTAATTCAGAATAGGAAGATGGGCAGATCCAAAGTTAGATGGAAGGAGTGAAAGCTAAAATAAGAGAAAACATTTATTTCAATGCCCCTAGTATTTGATTTTTTTTTTTCCAACCATGGTTATTGGGATCAATAAAATACTCTGGGGATGGAGACAAGGTAATTCTTGGTTACCCAAAAGGTTTTCAATTGTGCTTAAGGCAATAACGTTTTCAAAAAAAGCTTTGCTGTGTCCAGCAGTTAACGTAATGTCTATGTCGCTGGACTCCCATGTAGTTGACCGTGGTTCGCGTCCCGGACCCGGGGGCTTAA
>NW_006159668.1:406411-431184 GCF_000334495.1 Tupaia belangeri chinensis
GTGGCGTGGCCATCCCCCATGGGGGGGTGATTTCTCGCTTTCTGTCTCTCTGTCTCTCTCTGTCTGTCTGGCGAGCGCACGCGCCCTATAGAAAAAAACCTCTCCAAAAAAAAAAAAAAAGGCTTTGCTGAACCTCTTTACATTTATTTTACCCTCTAATATTTTCATTTCAAGTGATACACGAATGATACACCATACTCTTTAAGTATGGAGGCCCCTAAATACCTTAACTTTGTCCAAGAGTAGAGGTGAGAGGAAAGAAAAGGTAGTGTGCTCTCAGAGGCGTGAGAAAGCTAGCCCGTAAACCTTCTCATTTCTGGACATCAGGCATCCATCGTCCTCTTACCATTCAACGGCTGTGAACGTTAATAAAGATATGTAGTGTCACCGTTATAGTTTTGTCCCAAATTCACTAGCTCTAGTTTGTATTCTCAATCCTGAGCAACACATGCTCTCACTGAGTAGGGAATTGACCTTATCCTTGGGGAGAAGTGAGGAGTATGGTAGAAAGTCTTGAGAGCCCCTAGAGGCTGATACTTCACATAGACTCAGGATGTCAATGTTTGCGGGTGGCAGCTCTTATTGTCACTCTTGCACAGGAGACAAAAGTGAAGTTCAGTGTGCCCTACCGTAATTGTGATATGTGTCAAACCAGTGCTATACTCAAGGCATAGCTATAGGTGACTATTCAATTTTAAATTATGCTTCTTTAATTTTTAATTTACATTTAAGCCCTGAAATTTTTACTGTGTACAACATGTTTTTTTTTTTTTCCCAGTGAATACGGTGCATTTAAGTTAAGTCAAAGACATTATCATATACATTATCATCAACAGATATCTTTTTATTTTTGTTTCTATTAAATGTTTTATTTTTTTTCTCCTGACCCCCTTCCTCCCATCCCCTATTAGTTTAAAATAAAATTGAATGTAAAATTCAGTTTTTTTTTTTTTTTTGGAGAGGTTTTCGCTATAGGGTGCGTGTGCTCGCCAGACAGAGACAGAGAGACCGAAAGCGAGAAATCACCCCCCAGGGGGGATGATCACACCACAATCCCTTCTCCTCCATTCTCCTCTTGGGATCTTGGGCACACACGCACATGCGCCCGGCATGAGTTTTAAGCCACCGGGTCTGAGACGCAAACTGCGGTCGACTACGTGGGAGTCCAGTGACATAGCCATTATGCTAACTGCTGGTTCCCTAAAATTCGGTTCTTCAGTCACTGTAGTCACATTTACACTGCCCGGTAGCTGCAGGTGACTACTGGCTGCCATAATATCGGTGAAGATCAGAATGTCATCACACAGCTGTTGGCGTTAGAGGAAGATGGGGAAAGGGTGTGCTGACAATTTACGATTAATGAGAATAAGCCGTGTACCAGGAAAGTGACATTGTTGCGTATAGATTCTAACTTGTGGCTCTGAACACAAAACAAATACTTCTGAGACAAAAATAGATTCAAAATAAATCGTTTTCTGCACTCTAAGATGTTAGCTGTTTCAGGAACACAGTTTTATAATCATAGGATCTTTCCAACCAGCTGCTCTCAGTACTGCAGGGTTTCCTCCTGTCACTACCGGAAAGAGCACCGACTCGTTTCCTCCAGCTCTGCCGCCCGTGCTACTCTCTACACACCGCCTCCTTTTCTTTGTAATGAAGATTCTCATCTCTGGAATATGAAAGTAAGCAAAAGTGACTAAGTATGAAATTCCTACTTTCCCAGCCTTGGTGTATTTTTAGTGCTGTCTCTGTTTTTCCAATCGTTCATTTTGTTAAGCAGGAGTCATGTACCTGATAGGTATTGGAAGGTCAGCATTTCTTCCAAGTTTGTACCAAACTCTTTTCTCAGGCTTTGCCTGGTTCATAATAATTAGGACACAATAGGTGATAAGGACCAGTGGTTCTGGTTACACCTCTCCCTTGCACTGTACTTTTATTCAAGAGAAATATATAACATAAAAAAAACAGTAAGATTTTTTTCACTCATTTCCTTTCTGCCTGGTGTTGCAAGACAACAAGTTGGAAAAAGAGGGGAATTTCTAAATTCCCATTAGCCTTTGTGTTTTCTACAGCCAAGGGTCAAGGGACACTCGTTTTGTCTAACTACTTCTCTTTAAGTATGAGAGAGAGTTGGCCAAACAATGGGGTGAATTTTCTATGTAGAGTAGCAAGTGAAAAATCGTTTAGCAATACCAGTAGTCGCACCTGGTAGCGCTGTGTGTGTGCGTGTGTGTGCGCATATGTGTGTATGTTTTTTTTTTCTTTGCTTATGTGACTTGAAGGTCTTTCTTTGATCTCTTCCAGTATAGTCTAATTTAGGTGATCTTCTTCTGGAATAGGACGATCATAAGACATTATGCAGTGCTATATTTCTGAATTTACTAATCGGCATCTCTGTTTCTTAAAAGATTGAAGGGAAGTTTTCTCTTTAAATACTTTTGGGGAAAAAAAATCCATCATCATATAAAGGGGGGGTTATAGTATTAAAGAACTAAATTGCCAAGTCACTCACCCAATCAATCCCACTAATCATTCTTATTAATTGCATTTTGGGACCAGCAGGTAGAATAGATGTTAAGGTGCCTGGCTACCATGTAGTTTGAGTCCCAGACCTGGTGGCTTGAAACTCACACTGGTCATGTGTATGTGCACACATAATCCCGAGAGGAGAATGGAGGAGAAGGGATTGCAGCATGGCCATCCCCCTGGGGGTGATTTCTCTCTTTCTGTCTCTCTGTCTCTCTCTATCTCCCTGAAGGTGCATGTGCAAAAATCTGTCTTGGAAAAAAAATGTATCTTGTAAATACACATTATTTTCCACATTATATTTATGGTTACTTGTCATTCATATAAAATACAGTATAATTTAGCAGCATAGTCCAGAAATATGTCAGATAAAAATAAAATGACTTAATCATTTATTAAAAAAAATTAAACAAAGTTCTTAAATGTAATAGACAAAGTATAGCAGTTATACCACTTAGAGTCTAATTCTGAACATAAAAATGAAAAAGGCAGGCACATACCTATATAATAAGCCTCCTTCAAATCATACTAATTGAGAGATAGGGTAATCAAAATTTGGAGTAAATTCAAATTATAAAATATGTTAGATTAAGAATGCACTGTTGCTGTAGTCAGAGAAACAATGACAACAACAAATCTGATTGCTCACAAGATAGTCCCAGGTATTGGCTGGGCTCCTTTTTTTTTTTTTTTTTTTTTTTTTTGAGAGATTTTCACTGTAGGGCGCGTGCGCTCGCCAGACAGACAGAGAGAGACATAGAGACAGAAAGCGAGAAATCACCCCCCAGGGGGCATGGTCACACTGCAATCCCTTCTCCTCCATTCTCCTCTCAGGATCTTGGGCACGCACGCACACGCGCCCGGCGTGAGTTTTAAGCCACCGGGTCCGGGACACGAACCGCGGTCGACTACGTGGGAGTCCAGCGACATAGCCATTATGCTAACTGCTGGTTCCCTTGGCTGGCCTCTTTTAATCAGCATATTTTACTGCAAAATGAATAGAAGATGTTTCACTGGTTATGAGGCAGAGAGCTAAACCAAGTTAACTCTCAGGATCTTTCCAGAGTCTATGATCTGTAAGTAGCAGCGCCCAGTTTTATAAAACTAATTAATGTGATAAAGCAGTTAAGCACACTTCTTTTGAATAGATTCAATATATTTTCAGTAATATATTTTCCTTTTTGACATATTACATAAAACTGAGCTGTGTAACGATCACATCGAATTATCACATTTCACATTAATGGAATCTTAATCAATAGTATTCTTGTTTCATAAATATCTTTTGTATTTGTACTTGAAAGTAAAGATATGATTGAGTTCTAGCTCTCACTCAAGTGATTATTTTACAAAATGTTTCTAACCTCTAGTAAGGAGTTTAAAAACTGCCATTTCAGTTTTTTCTTCTGTCTAACTTTTGCTGTTACATGTGCAGTTTTAGTCTCCTAGCCTCCTATATATATCATATGACAGTAATCTGAAGAAATTTAAGGATTAGAGTTAATTTATTATTGAATTATTTCTTTCAAGCCAAAAGAGTGAGCACACCTGTAAAATTCTTGTCCTTCGTTTTCTATGATTGCTGTGACTGAAAATCTCTGATCATGATTAATTTGATATGTAATCTTAAAAGTGCTTTCAAGGGACGAGCAGATGGAATAATGGCTACATCACTGGACTCCCATGTAGTTGACCGCGGTTTGAGTCCCTGAACTGGTGACTTAAGCTCACGCTAGGTGCATGTACATGTGTGCCCAAGATCCTAAGAGAAGAATGGAGGAGAGAGGATTGTAGTGTGGCCATTCCCCCTGGGGAGTGTTTTCTCATTTTCTATAGCAAACAATTCTCCAAAAGAAACCAAAAAAGTGCTTTCAAATTGTTATTTTTAATGTTATACCTCAAGAAAATACAGCACACAATGTTTTACAATACTCCCAATTCTGTTTGTCTTGTTGATAACTGAGAAATAGTATATATGTGGCAAAAAATAAGATTATATTTATATATATTTATAATAATAAGAACCAAGGTCCTTTCAGAGGCATGTTAGTGAGGCTGAATGCTCCTAAATGTGTATTTCCTCAGAAAATGTTAGTAACAGGTCATCCGGTATAACTCGTCATATCTGTCAGTATATAGAATTTCTACAACATCAGTGGGACATTGTCCTAGTCTACTCTGTCTGCTATACTAAAATATTACAAACTGGGGACTCGAACAGTATTTATTTCTCATAGTTCTAAAGACTGAACAGTCCAAGATTAAGAAGCTAGTTGATTCTTAGGACCAGCAGTTAGCGTAATGGCTATGTCACTGGACACCCATGTAGTGGACCGCGGTTCGCATCCCGGACCTGGTTGCTTAAAACTCACGCCGGGTGCGTGTGTGTATGAGAGGAGAATGGAGGAGAAGGGATTGCAGTGTGGCCATTGCCCCTGGTGTGGGGGGGTGGTTCTCGCTTTCTGTCTCTCTGTCACTCTCTGTCTGTCTGGAGAGCGCATGCGCCCTATAGCAAAAACCTCTCAAAAAAAAAAAATGAAGCTAGTTGATTCTTTTCCTAGTGAGGACCCTCTTCCTAGCTTTTGGATGCTGTCTTGTTATGTCCACATGATTTGGGGAGAGCAAGAGCAAGTTCTCTAATTTCTTCCTATGAGGGCACTAATACCAGTATGAAGACCTCACCCTATGACATCTAAACCTTATTACCTCCCACAGGGGGCCCATCTCCAAATGCTATCACACTAGAGTCAAGGCTTCAACATACAACTTTTTTTTTTTTTTTTTGAGAGGTTTTTGCTATAGGGCGCGTGCACTTGCCAGAAAGACAAGAGACAGACAGAAAGCGAGAAATCACCCCACAAGGGGGATGGCCATTCTGCAATCTCTTCTCCATTCTCCTCTCGGGATCTTGAGCACGCACACACACGTGCCCGGCATGAGTTTAAACCACCAGGTCCGGGACTCGAACTGCGGTTGTCTACATGGGAGTTTAGCGACATAGCCATTCGCTAACTGTTGGTCCCTCAACATACGATTTTTAAGGAAACACTATTTATTTAATTCATAGCAGACATAGGGCGCCCGGTATCAGGAAATATAAATGAAAGTCAAAGAACAGAAAGCACAATATGGATTAATTTTCAGATTCAGCTGGCTTTTCTTAAAATGAATTTTCTTTTGCTCCATGCTATAAAGCAGTCAAAGAGCAGAAAAAACTGAGAATGATACTCAACATTAAGAATAAAAAAATGCATACTCATTGTATATCCTGAAAGTCAGAAGATTCTTTCTATTTTGAGGACTTTAGAACAGTTGATAGAGAAAATAATTTTATTTCTGGTAAAAAAAATAAAGTTTATCTACTGTCTACTAATTCTTCTGTACGTAGCTGTCACTTGATTGATATATTTGGGAAAAGACTGAATCTAACTCGTAAGTGTTGACTTCTCCATTTTGATTGTGGGTGTGACTATCAGCTGGTCATCCCAGTTAAATGAGTCCAAAAATCTACTTAATTTATGTATTTATGTCCAAAAGTATAATTATGAAAATGCAAAATAGCATTTTCAGTGATTTTGTAATCTCTTATCTGACATTCGTCATTCCAGGACACTTTTTTTTTTTTTTGGAGAGATTTTCACTGTAGGGCACGTGCGCTCGCCAGACAGACAGAGAGAGAGACATAGAGACAGAAAGCGAGAAATCACCACCCAGGGGGGATGGTCATGCCGCAATCCCTTCTCCTCCATTCTCCTCTCGGGATCTTGGGCACGCACGCACATGCGCCCTGCGTGAGTTTTAAGCCACCAGGTCCGGGACACGAACCGTGGTCGACTATGTGGGAATCCAGCGACATAGCCATTACATTACGCTAACTGCTGGTTCCCTCCAGGACACTTTAATGCATTCTCTAATCATGATTTCAAAACTCTGAGTACCCTGATTTAACAAGATCGGTTGATCAATAGTAAATATTGTTTTGTCTGGAAAATTTGAAAATAATTAACCTTGAATATGAGTGGTTCCTCCATGACAGGTACTTTGTTTTACTACTATGTCTGTTTTTCAACACATTTTCCACTTTCATAGTAGCTCAGACCAACAGTCTTGTCAAAGTTCAACTGAATCAGTAAAGAGAATGCCATACTGAAGCATGGGGGAAAAAAAAATAACAACATGCCTTTGGGGGTGAACAAATATCCTATTGCTATTCAGTTACAGATTCTGAAAATGCTTACAGGATGTTTGGAAATTGCATTTCTAAATGTTATAGGCTTCGGGTCTTTCAACCATGTAATGAATATATAGTTTTTCTCCATTTATTTATTATTGGTAGAAATTGAGTGATGGACTTTTCCACTGATGCCCCTGTCTATGTTTATTTTTTCCATTGCTCCAGTCAGAATTGTTATCTGACAATGCAAAACAAGTACATTTGGGTTGATATACAGAGGCAATCCTTCTTTGAAAGAATTTTCATCTGTCACCATCATCTCCACTAAGATGCAGAACGTGGAATGACAGAATGATTGGTTTTATCTGCATTTGGTATATTTTTCTTTGAATGGCAGTCCAAGAGAACACAATTTTCAAGATAAAATAACAAAACTGTGATTATTTCAAATGGCAGAGTCTGATGGAAGATTATAAATTATTGCCTAAAAGTGCCAACTTCTTTAAACCAGAAGCTCGAAATTGCATTGCGGAGGTTGTTTGGAATGATTGCTTCTCAGAACTTCTTCATTTAAGAAAATGAACTGTTTCCTGAAAATGGCAGAAAGCCAAAAAAAAAACCCAAAAACCCAAAAAACCCCCCAAAAACAACAACAAAAACATGAAGCGACAGCAAGGTCAAGAAAATTCAAATAAATTGACTATTTCTTTTCACATAAGTAGCACTTACCGATAGTACTTTTAAAAGATATGCTCCTTTGTTTTAAAAATAAACAAGGATTTAAAAGCCTACTTTAACTTCAGTTTTTCATATGATACAAATTCAAATGCAATCACATAAATCTAATAAAACGTATTTATCATCAGTTCCTAACTACGGGTTCATTACTATATTAAATACTTGATGGTTACCAAAAATAAGCTTTATAGTAGATGGTAACAAAGTTAAGATTTAGCTACTTAAATATGAACATACCAAATGGGATACCAGTTTCTTGGGGTTGTTGAACTCAATTTTTCAATTATGACAATAGGAGACCATTTGATTTAAGAGGGAAACAATGAGCAAATATTTTGGTCAAAGTTCTATGGAAAAAAAAATTTTTCTTTGACTATCACAGTAGAATAATAATATTTTCTAACCTAAATGACCATATTATTGTGCTGATCTTTTTTCTATATTAAATTATAATAGTGAGTTATCTGATCCTTTCCCTCTGTGTAGGTTGCTAGACTAAGAAAGGAGTCTAGATTGCTGAAGGCAGCTTTCTTTCTATAACCCACAAAATGTGACCTAACAAGATCAACCACATGCATCAATGTATTCCCTGTTGATCTACAGCAGTGGAAAATATCTAGAAAAATTAGTATAGCTGATTTAAGACTAAATTATTTGATTTCAATACAAATATTTTTGTAATCTCAAAGAATATAAAATTACAGACTCCACCAATCCTCTATCTTTCATTTCTATGAACAGAAAAAAAAAGCTTATACATTTTAGGACTATCAGCAGTGCTAGAATTGTACTCTGTCATAACAGAGGACTGCCCCGGTTTTCTTGCCACTTCTAACCTATAAATACTGCCAACTCAGATGGTCCAGGAACAAAACAAAACAAAATCTCTTGGATCAGAAGTTCTCACTTACTAAATTTAAATATTGTGAGTTCTATAGATTCCACTTTGCTTTGATAGTGAAAGGCAAATATTTATGTTGCTTTTGGCAACAGAAAGGTGATACTTTAAATCATCAGTAGAGAAATGGCTGTGTGAATTAATTATGAATGAATGATGTTATGTTTAGATAAGGATTTGTCCTTCAGAAATTCATGTTTGGAATTTGGTCCCCAGTGTAATGGAATTGGAGAGGTGATGATACCTGTAAGTGGTGAGGTCTAGTGAGATGATTGGATCTTAGAGGCATCACCCTCATGAATGGATTTCAGGAGACTCAGTTCTAGCTCTGTGAGTAGGGTTAATTATTTCAAGAGTGGGTTATTATAGAAAGAAGAAGATTGTCTCCAACTCTTTTTCTCTGCATGAACCTGTCATCTTCTCTGCTTCTGTCAGCCAGATTGTGAGGCTGGCCTGATTTAAAACCCATGCCTTTTGACTTTTCAGTCACCAGAATCATGAGTCAAATAAACCTCTAACCTTTATAAATCACCTAATCTAAGATCTTTCTGTTAGCAACCCAATAGTGGACAAAGACAGATGTGTAGTAGTAGTCTTTGTATTGGGTAATATCAGTAAGACATATAAAAAATAGATGACTAGTTTACAAAGCAATTTCAATACTGATCAGAAGTCACAGATATTTTTCCTTTGAGGTGCCTGAGATAAGAGGAAAAAATATTTTTCTCTTCTGATTACTGCTTTTAACTGAATGCATCTGACTCTTCTTTTTATATTATATTTGGAAGGCAGGCAGTGGGTAGGCAAGGAAAGGGAAAGAAGAAAAAGCTCTGTGAGAACAGATGGAAAAAAAGGATAAGCCAAAGTGAGGAGCATCTATGAATGATTTTATTCTATCTGAAGATACAGAAACATAGAAGTACTCTAGAGGTCCTCTGTATGTTTAAAAAATATTTCTTACATTTAATTGTCGTACATCTCTATAGCTACAATATGATTTTTCAAAACATGCATGTGCAGTATGTGATAATCAAATCAAGGATAGAACCAAATACAAAGTTTTCAAAAAAAGAACCTTACATTGTTGTGCCTCTGCATTTTTTTTACCCCATTTCAAAATACATGTGTAGAAGGATAGAGATATCTCCTTCTGTCAATAATTTTAATCACTCCAATGAGGCATTATAACTTTTTATGGAAAGAAACAAGGATTAAATGTGTGCTGAACCTTATATTAGCATATGAAAGCTGCGATGTTAAAATGAATTTTAAAATTTTTATAACAAAGTTATTTATGTATGTTAAAGGAGAAACTAAAATGGTGTTATAGAAATCAGAATCCTGTGGAGTTTGCCAAATGTTGCCAATAGAAGTAAATGGTACTAGAAAAAAAACTCGTTTTATGAAAAATAACGCAACTTATATAGTTTTCTTTAAAAGTACATCACTTGAAGAAATAAGGTTATCTGCAGGTAATGCTGCTCATTTGAGGGTTTTGATTTTAGTTTTCCATAAATAATTTTTGTTCTTGAATTTTTAAAAGATATTTCAGCTTTGTTTACTCTCATCCAGCAAGAGATAAGTGACAGCATGAAGTGCAGTTGGCGACATGTTGTCCTAGTCTCTTTAAAAACATGTTGAAAGAAGAAAAAAGCTGCTGCGGAACAAAGGGCTAAGGAAGGGAATTTGGCATTACTATTGGTTTCTGTCGAAATCTACAGGGACAAGCACCCTTCTAAGGCTTTCTTATGTTTTCCGTTGAATGTCTTGCTTTTAGGTCTTAATTGATAATTAAAATTGTATGTATTGTGCACAACATGATTTTTTATATTAAGATAATTTTTTCCTGTTTACATAGAGTAAATGTGCACAGACATGAGGATGGGAGAAAGAGAGAAAAAGAGAGATGAGCACCTTTTGCAGGGTTTGGTCCCACTAATATCACCTTCTTTCAGCCCTCTAACTCATTGGGTCTAGGACATTTGCATGCCAGCCTGGCATGTTTTGAGGTCATCAGCCTGAGTATTTGATCTGATGTTACCATGTGGGATCTGGCTTCTCTCTCTCTCTTTTTTAAATTAAACAATTTATTTTCAAATTATATGTTTATTAAATATAATTTATTATTATTTTAATGGGTGATATTAAATGTTTTAGATGAACAATAACTTTTTAAATTATTTATTTTTTATTATCATCATAATCTTGTTTACATTACATTGGATTGCATATAACTTTACAGTGTATTACATTGCTTTTTCAAAAGGGAATGCCATGCATGTCAGTCAGTACAGAGACATTAATCTCCCCACTTCATCATTCAATATCTTTTCTATGTTTTTCCCCATTATTATTATTATTATTATTCTAATTACTTTTTTAATCAGTCACTATTTCTCACTTTACTTGTAAAAAGACTTTACCCATCATGAAATACTTCTCAGACCAATCCAGTTGAGAATACTATACATGTCATTATCAACAGGTAATAAGCCATAGCTGTTTCCCATTAACGTCCTGCCTCTCTATTTGTTCTCTTGCTATCTTTCTCTATCCTCTTCTGGCTTCTCTTAAGGCATGCATTACATTGCAACATAGAGACAGCCCATGATATTTTGATATATGTATACATTCTGGAATGGCTTGGAAAGCTAATTAACATATGCATTTCTGTACTTACTTAACTTATAGTTAGAACACTTAAAATCGACTCTCTTCGCAATTTTGAAGTGTACTATATAATAGCCTTCTTTTTTTAACAAGTGAGTTCTCCTACTAAATCAACTCAGTAGTGGAAGTGAGTCTCACCTCTAGACCATCTCTGAAAACCCAAAACTCTGACTAGAATTAGAGATAATGTGCAGATTGAAGTTTGAATTTATCATATGCAGTAAAAGAAATGAGTCATTTTAGGGGTAAACTAATCAAGGGAAAAAATTGGATATGTAGTTCAACTCTGAAGTTAAAAATTAAATTAAAAAAAAGGTTTCCCAAGGGAAAAGATTTTTCTTCTGTTTCATTCAGTAATAAATTCTTTTGGAAAAGAATTATTTAACTTTATTTATTTATTTATTTATTTATTTATTTATTTATTTAAATTTGACCAAAGAGAGACAGAGTGAGAGGAAAAGTGAGAAAGCAAGCTGCCAGATCCAGGACTCAAACTACGGTTGGCCATGTGGGAGTCCAGCACCTTTAACCACCATGCTATCTGCTGGCCCCATAAATCTAAGCTACCAGAATACATGTACCTGGTAGACAATTAGATCCTTAAACATTTGTTGACTGAGTAAATACTTCATAAATGTTAGAGTATGTGATATAAATATAAGTCAAGTCATTCGAACAATTTATATGGCTTATTTCTCTTAGTATAACTACTGCATATGGTATTTGATAATAGTATTCTCATTTACATGTGAAGAATCTGAATCAGAGAGATTAAATTCTTTACTTGAGGTTAGTATATATTAAATAGTGTTACAAGGATTAGAACTGTTTATCTGGCTTCAAAGCCTACTCTCTTAACCTCTTACCATTCCACAAGTGCAATGCTTACATCATTTCCCTTTACCTAACACTCATATTTTCAGTGTGTGAAGTATAAGTCAAACTTGATTGTTAAACACTCCCTCTGGATGTATATCAAAGCTCAATAGTAAGCGTGTCAAAGTGCACCTGCCATTAATGATAAGATTTAATACCTGATGCTGGTAAGTATGTGAGTTTCTTGACATACAAACTAGCATTAAAGCTGATAAAGTAATTATAAGTTGATCTAATTTCTCAGCTTTCTGAAATTTAAAAAAAGGATTTGGGGTCTTAAATATTCATATTTGGAATACTGAAAAAGGGAAAAGAACTAAAATAATCTTTCCAGGACACCCTTGAGAATTCTAAGTGTTGATCTACCTCTGTCACTTATGTGAAAACTTAGTTCATATTTACAAAATGTTGACACTTTAAGAAGGAAAAACATAATAAAGTAACAGAAATGTCGATTTCTCTCACAGTTGGTACCAGACAATCAAATCCATCTTTTGACAGCATTCATTCCTGTTCTAGCCAAGCTTTCATTCCAGCTGCAACTTCATGCCAAGTCAACTGGATGCAGATCAGCCTAATCCTCCCTGGAACTAGAAGGGACTTGGCATGTGATTGAACAAGGCAAGTTTTCTAACACGAGAGTTGTTTCTCACCTGAGTTGAAGTGTCAGGAATCCATTGAGCAACATTTAAACATAGAGTTATATACCACCACTACCAATAAAGATGAGCTAGATCGTTTCTGCTTTCTCAACTTTTCTAATAGTTTTGGCCTGAGTTTTCTTGGTGTAACTGTGAACTTACCCTGAGATTCAATTCATTGCTACTTTCCAATTATATTCTTAATTTTCCCATTGAACTTTCAATGTGCAGGAAAAGATATTATGTTCTTCCATTTGTGTAGCTATTATTTTTTATTTGAATCAAAATAATTTTATGACACAAAAATAATGAAGTTAATGTACAAGTTATTAGCTATTATATCACCTAAAGATGTCCAAATTACATCAGAAATAGATCACACACCATAAGTGAAACAGAAACACTTAAAAGAAATGAAGGGTAGTTTACTAAGTTCAAGTCTAGAATATTGCAGTTGACTTCTAATTAAGAATGGAGGAATAAAAGGGTTGCCATTTTTTAAGAATTATTAATTTATTAATACTATTATTATTTTTTAAAATTTAGTTGTAAGTTATATGCACTCGAGAGAGAGAGAGAGAGAGAAAGAGAGAGAGGAGAAACAGAGAAAGTTAGAAAGCAAACTGCCAAGTCCAGGACTTGAACTGTGGTTGGCCATTTGGGAGTCCAATGCAAGTCCAATGCCTTAACTCCACCTGTTGGCTCTAGGGTACCATTAAATATTAAAGCTTGCATAGTGAGGTAGATAGAAAGGACTTGGGAAACCTTTATCTCCCACAGATATTAGCCATGCCATTTCTTTGCCAGACCTTGATGGAAGAAAAATCTTCCAAACTGCTGAATCATATTTTCCTTTGTTTTTAAGTGATGGCTGCTTTAGTAGACACTTCTATTGTCCCTGAGTATGCATTATCTTCTTTCTATATGGTAATAGAGATCCAGTTTTTTTAGAGATTTTTTTTTCCTATAGGGCATGCGTGCTCACCAGGAAGATAGAAACAGAGACAGAAAGCGAGAAATCACTCCCCAGGGGAGTGATCCTCTTGGGATCTTGGGCATGCACGCACACGCGCCTGGCATGAGTTTAAGCCACTGGGTCTGGGACTTGAACCGCAGTCAACTACATGGGAGTCCAGCAACATAGTCATTACACTAACTGCTGGTCCCAAGAGACCCAATTTTTAACTGGACACACCCACCTAAAATAAAGACACTGTGTCTTTTTCTCTATGCAGCTGGCATAACCATGAAATTTCTCTTTTTCTAAAGCATAGATGTTCACAAATATGCCCAGTTTATTTAAGACAGGCAAAAACAAATCAATGTAAGAAAGCCTTTTTAACAAGTGATACTGAGAAAATTGTCATCCATTTCTAAAACAAACCTTGACCTAAAAGCTACACTTTACACACCAAAGAACACAAATGGGCTGTAGTTATAAATGTAAAATGCAAAACCACAAAACTTAAAAGTATATATGAAAAATTTTTCATAACCTAGGGTTAGGCAACAAATTTTTAGAAATGAAAGCAGTCATGAACTATAAGAGAAAACTCAGTTATTGAACTCCAACAGAATTAAATACTTTTGTTCTATAGAATACTTTTATGAAAATGAGAAGAGAGATAACTTAAAAACATTTATAATCATATATCAGACATAGTACTCATATATACAATATATGAGGAACTCTCTAAAATCAGCAGCAAGAAAACAATCCCAAAGCCAACAGGTCCCTTGTAGCTACATTGCTGGATTCCCTCACGGTTTACTGCAGTTCAAGTCCCAGACATGGTGGCTTGAAAATCATGCCAGGTTTATGTCTGTGTGTTGTGTGCCCAAAATCCTGAGAGAAGAATGAAGGAGAAGGGATTGCAGTGTGGTATTTCCTTCTTCCATGAGGAGTGATTTCTTATGTTCTCTCTCTCTGTGTCTCTCTCATAGAGCACTTGGGCCCTATGGCAACAAATAAATAAATAAATAAACCCTATCTCTCTCTCTCTCTCTCTCTCTATATATATATATATATATATACACACACACACATATATACATACACATATACATACATACACATATATACATATATATGTATATATACATATAAGTATTATATATATAAATAAGACAATCCAATTAGGAAAATGATCAAAATGCATTCATAGACATATTTTTAAAGAATGTAAACAGGTTTCATAAATGTTACAAAAGATATTCAACAGCAGTAACTGTCAGGAAATACAAATAAATTCCACCACTACTACCTACTGAATGACTAAAATTCAAAAGTACTGATAATATCAAATTCTGGTGAAATTGGTAGTAACAAATTCTGGTGAAATTATGAAAATCTTGTATCTTTTATAGATTGTGAGTAAAAATTTTTTTTTGGAGAGGTTTTTGCTATAGGGCACATGCGCTCGCCAGACAGACAGAGACAGAGAGCCAGAAAGTGAGAAATCACCCCCCAGAGGGGATGGTCACGCCGCAGTCCCTTCTCCTCCATTCTCCTCTAGGGATCTTGGGCATGCACCCACATGCGCCTGGCATGAGTTTAAGCCACCGGGTCCAGAACTCGAACCGCGGTCGACTACGTGGGAGTCCAGCGACATAGCCATTACGCTAACTGCTGGTCCCAGATTGTGAGTAAAAATTTAAGTGACATAACTACTCAGTAAATTAGTCCTGGCAGTTTCTGATAAAGTTAAACATATGCTTACTATGTGACCCAGCACTTCTTTCCTGGCCATTTAGAAAAATAAAAACATATTTATACAAAACTCTAATACATGAATATTCATAGCCATTTTATCTGTAATATCCCCAAAACTGAAAATGACCTCAACATCCTTCTGTGTGAATGATTAACTAATATGTGGTATATTCCAGCAATGGAATAGTATTTGGTAATAAAAGGAAATTAATTATTGATACAAGTGACATATCGTTGATATTTTAAAGGCCTTATGCTTAGAGGAAAAAAAAATAATTCTGCAGAGATTATGTATTTATGATCCTATTTATATAGCATTCCTAAAATGTCAAAATTAATGGAGCCAGACTGCAGTGTGGTGGTGAAAATGGCTGCATCCCACAAGGCTGACTTCATGGTTAGCACTGAAACCTGGTGGCTTGGGAAACAGGTTGAGTACATGTGCATGTATGCTTCAAATATGGGGGAAAAGAGGTTGTGTTGTGACCATTTGCCATCAAGGGGTGCTTTCCTACTATTTCTCTATCTCTCTCTCTGTCTCTCTCTGGCAAATACACATCCTCTGGCAAAAAATTTTTGGAAAATTGTAGAAATAGAGAACATGTTAGTAGTTGGCAGCAGCTAGAGAAGAGGAGGTAGGGGCAGCATGAGGTAAGCACTTTGCCACGATGGTACCGTTCTAAATATTCATTATAATGATAGTTATGTGAATCTATAAATATGATCATTATCATAGAATTAATCACAAAGAACATACCAAAATGAGTGCATGCAAAATATTATGAAACCTGGGTCAAGTCTATAGTCTAGATAATTGTAGTGTTCTCATTAATTTCCTGGATTTGATGATGCTGTATAGATGCATTCTCTATAGGATGTCGCCCTTGATGGGATCTGGTCTTATGGGTACATAAGACTTCTCTATACTGTTTTGGTAATAGTTTATGAGTTTGAGTCCATTGTTATTTATTTTTAAAAATTTGCCATAGGGCACATCCACTCACAAGAGAGAGAGGGAAAGCAAGAAAGGACCCTCCTTGGGGAATGGTCACTCTATTATCCCTTCTCCATTTCCCTCCTTTCAGGATTGGAGGCAGACAAACCCACATGCCTGGTATGTTTCACAAGCTTCAGAGTCCAGGACTAGAACCATGCAGTCAGTCATGTGAGATCTGTCCCCACCAGGCCATTTGGAGTCTATAATTATTTCAAATTTTTAAAGTGTAAATGAAGTATTTTTGGTCAGGTTACCAAAAATGGTCAGAAACAGTTAAATGCACAATTAAAGAAATTCCTTTAGCACACAAATATTTGATACACTTTCTTCAATTGTATGTAGATGGTGTTAATAAAATAGAAATTTATTTTAAAGACAAATTAAAAACAATAAAAAAAAATCCAAATGTAGTAGCTAGAGCTAGAGCCAGTTTCTTGGACTGGAGGTGGAAGCTGCCTTTAGAGAGTAGCAGAGTGACAAGAGAGAAAAAGTCTACGTCCCTGATAATTATGGGACTACCTAGGTGAAGTGCCTTTGCAAGCAGTCTTATTTATATTTATCTTTTTTATGACACATTTATCTTGGATTTCTATATTGGACAAAATGAATCCCAGTAGATTTACAGACATTATAGCAAATATATAGCTATATTTGTTAATATATAACATCAAATACGATTATTGGTACACATAATTATATATATATATTTATATTAATTTGTACATATATATTATAATTTAATTATAATTTAAATTAATTGTTGCTTGAGGGCCAGCAGGTTAAGGTGTTGGACTCCCACATGGCCGACTGTGGTTTGAATCCCAGACCCAGTGCCTTGAAACTCATGCCAGGTATGTGTATGAGTGTGCCCAAGATCCCCAGAGGAGAATGAAGGAGAAGACATTGCAGCATGGCCATGCCCCATGGGGGTGATTTCTCACTTTCTGTCTCTCTTTCTCTGTTTCTCTGGCAGGTGTACAGACCCTATGACAAAAATGTCTCAAAAAAAAAAAAATGATGGTTGCTATGGTCTGAATAAATGGTTTGTTCCCCAAAGGTTCATGTTTTGGAATCTGTTCTCAGTGGGTGATGATTAAATAGTGGTGAGTGGATCATGAAGGTGCCTGGATCATAAGTGGATTTATGCTGTCTTCTAAGAGAACTGAGTTCTAATGCTCATGACATGGGATTAGTTTTCAAAAGAACAGGTTGTTATAAAATGGAACTGCCCACAGTGTATTTTCTCCTTTCAAGTGCCTGCCAGTTTCTCTACTCTGTTGACTATGTTGTAGGTGGCATGATGACAGTCTCATGCCTTGGGACTTTCCAGTCACCAGAATCATGAGTCAAATTAACCTTTTTTTCTTCATAAAGTACCCAGCCCCTGGATAATGGACTAAGACAATTAAAGAGCTAAAAATAGGATCCAGTTGTACAGCTTCAAATATTTCTTTACTGTGGTTTCAGCTCATGTGCTTTAGATCTGTTTATGATGTCAGCAGCCTTTATTTCATCTGAATATGTGAAAATAACACCATCAAAACTTTTACTATATCTAACATCATATTGAGTTCTATCACTATGTTTTCTTCTCTCTTGAATGTAAGAATGTAATATGAGATGAGAAAAATTAATTTCATGAGCTCATGGATTCTTTTCTTAATTAAAAATTATTTATTTATTTTCAGATTAATTTCACATTTTACACAAAGTGCCCACAATGATCTATACAATATATACACTTTTTAAATAGAAAACTTTTACTTTTTTATGCCTGTTAAATGTTTTTTCCCTTTGAACTTCATATCCACTCTCTACCACCCACTCTTTACCATCTACTCTTCTCCCTTACAGTCTCTGGTATATACACTTATTCTCTCTAGTATCATAGCTTCAGATCTTTCCATTTTTGCCATAGAATGCGGGTATTTAATAAAAATTGTGTGGGATATAAAGTGTGTGTCTTTCAAAGTCTAGCTCAATTCACTCAACATTAAGTCTTCTATATTCATCTCCTTTGAATCAAATGATAGGGTCTTGTTGTTTCTTATAACTGAATAATGTTCCGTGGGATACATATGCCAGAGTTTTTCAGCCCAGTCATCACTTTTAGGACACTTAGCTCGGTTCCATGTTTTAGCAATTGTGAATAATGCTGCAATAAACACAGATA
Source organism: Tupaia belangeri chinensis (assembly GCF_000334495.1). NCBI lineage: Eukaryota > Metazoa > Chordata > Mammalia > Scandentia > Tupaiidae > Tupaia > Tupaia belangeri. The sequence continues at coordinate 424,818 of NW_006159668.1, forward strand.
AGCAAATGTCTTTCTTACTGAGTGTTTTTCTGTCCTTTGAGTAAAGACCAAAGAGTGGCATTACTGGGTCATATTGTAGTTCTATTTTTAGATTTTTCAGGAATCTCCATATTGTTTTCCACAGAGGTGGTTCTGATTTACATTCCCAACAACAATTAAGAGGGTTCTCTTTTCACCACAGCCTTGTCAGTACTTGTTTTTCATTTTTATTTGATTTTTTTAAAAAAAACCTAACCATTCTAACTGGGGTTAAATGATAATTGTGTTTTTAATTTGTATTTCCTTTATTACAAGAGACTGTAAACATTTTTCCATATGTCTTTGGGGCATTCATAAGTTTTCCTTGGAGAGTGTCTACACAATTGTTTTCTTCTTCATTCTTGGATTGAGATTGGGGCATGCACGCACATGTACCTGGCATGGTTTTCAAGCCACCAGGTCCATACTTGAACCCCCGTTTGGCAAAGTGGGTTCTAGCCACCCTAACCACCACACCACCTGCTAGCCTTATGTTTCCTTTACTATGAGGAAGTTTGTTTGTTTGTTTTGGAGAGGTTTTCTTTTTGCTATAGGGCACGTGTGTGCTTGCCAGAAAGACAGAGAGACAGAAAGTGAGAAATCACCCCCCAGGGGGCATGTCCATGCCACAATCGCTTCTCCTTCATTCTCCTCTTGGGATCCTGGGCACGCACGCACATGCGCCTGGCATGAGTTTAAGCCACTGGGTCTGGGACTCAAACCACAGTTGACTACATGGGAGTCCAGCGACATAGCCATTACACTAACTGCTGGTCCCCACTATGAGGAAGTTTTTTTAGCTTAATGTAATCCCACTTCTCTATTTTGGGGATTATTTCCTGTGCTTTAGGGCTCTTATTTAAGAAATCTTTGCCTACTTCAATGTGTTTAAGAGTTTTCCCTAAGTTTTCTATTTATATTTTTATAGTTTGAGGCTCTGTATTTAAATCTTTGATCTATTTTGAGTTGATTCTTGTTTATGGTGAGAAGTAGGGGTGCCATTTTATTTTTCTGCAGGTGGATATCCAATTCTTCTAGCACCATTTGATGAAAGGACTTTCTTTTCTCTACTGAATTGTCTTAATACTCTTTTTCAAAATCTGTTGGCTGAATGATTTGGAGTTTATTTTGTATTCTCTATTCTGTTTCATTGGCCTATGTGTGTGTATTTCTGTGCCACTATCATGTTGTTTGGTGATCACTGCTTTGTAATATATTTTGAAGTCAGATAGTGAAATGCTTTCTGTTTTCTTCTTCTTCTTCTTCTTCTTCTTCTTCTTTATAGAGCGACATTTTTGCTATAGGTTATATGTGCTCACTGGAGAGACAGAGAGAGACAGGTAAATCAACAGTCAGAGGGGATGACCACCCTGTAATCCCTTCTCCATTCTCCTCTCAGGATTTTGAGCATGCACACACACATACTTAGTGTGAATTTTAGGCTGCTGGGTCCATGACTTGATCTGCAGACTATTACATGGGAATCCAGTGATGTAACCATTATACCATCTTCTGGTACCCCTATCTTCTTCTTTCTGCACAGTATTTCATCGGTTAAACAGGGTCTTCTGTGGTTCCAGACAATTTTTTATTTTTCTTTTTTGGAGAGGTTTTTTTTTTTTTTTTTTTTTTTTTTTTTTTTTTTTTTTTTTTTTTCTTTTTTGTGGGCCCTTGTGCCCCCCGCAGACGAAAGAGAGAGACAGAGAGATAGAAAGCGAGAAATCACCCCCCAGAGGGGATGGCCACACCTCAATCCCTTCTCCTCCCTTCTCCTCTTGGGATCTTGGGCATGCACACACATGCGCCCGGCATGAGATTTAAGCCACTGGGTCTGGGACTCAAACCGCGGTCAACTACGTGGGAGTCCAGGGACATAGCCATTACGCTAACTGCTGGTCCCATCCAGAAAATTTTTATCATTGATTTTTCTATTTCTGTGAAGAATGTCACTGGCATCCATGGGACTTTCCAGTCACCAGAACTGTAAGTCAAATGAACTTTGATTACTTTGTAAAGCTTACAGTCTCTGATATTTCTGTTACCAGAAGAACAGTGGACTAAGATAATTGTCAGAGCAATGCTGAATCAAATAACCAAACATATAATCCAGTTTTGCAGCTTCACCTATTTCTTTATTGAAGCTCCAGCTGATGTGCTTTTTATCTGTTCATGATGTCAACAGCTTTTATTTCATCTGAACATATGAAAATAACACCATTGAAACTTTTAGGACATTGAAAATCATATTGAGTTCAACCACTATTTTTTCTCTCTTACTTTAATGTGAGAGTACAATACGGAATGAGAAGATTTAATTTCATGAACTCATGGTTTCTTAAACACACTGTGGAAACCCAACTCCACTTATGGATGAGTAATTATCTGACTCTATAAAGAGACAAAGTTTTTGATAGCTAAGTGACTTAGATTTGATATTTCCCTTGGATCCCAGAGCATCCTCTCTCATGCATTTCACTTAATACATTTACCATTTTATCAATATGTTATTAGTACTCTAGTTTTTCTTTACTAGAGTGTAATTTAGATTGTTGACCTCATTCGAAAAAGATTATTGTATCAATGTGGTGACATTTAGGATAAAGTTTTTGATGCTCACCTTTCAATACAGAATGACAGATCTCAATGGGTGCTGCTGGTCTCACCTCACTGAAACTTTGAATATTATCTGCATTCATGGCAAATGTCTGTGGTTTGTGATTCTGATGATTTTTACCCCAGACTTCCCCCCTTTACCTGTTTCACATTTTATCCTTCTAACTAAAATTACATGTGATTACCATATGTAATATTTTTACATTTTCTTAAGTAACTTCTAGCTGTATGTCACATAAGCCAGATTATCAAACATCATTGTTCACTCCTAACTCTGTTTTAATTCTGTATGTATTTTTGAACTAATGAAGAATTTTCATTAGAAAGTCTAAAGATCACAGATATGAGCCATTCCAATTAGTGGGTTATTACAACTTCAGAGTGCAGGGCACTGTGATTATTCCAATTAAATATTTGCTTCTGATATAACAGAATACAACTGCTTAGCGATAATGCCTATTTTATACCTGTTTCAGTTATGACTAAATACCAGAGGACCATAATAATTTCTAGAAGGATCAAAGAGAAGTGAATTAATTTGTCTCAACTAGTTAACAACTTTCACAATAGGATGTCAATATTTTATGTCCCATTAATACATAAATATTTTAACATTTAGGCAAGTAAAACTCTTATAGATAATGTTAATCCCTATCTACTAGGCACAGTCTTTTCTTCTTATCTCTTCTTCTCCTATCCATTGTAGTCATTAATTATTTATCAGTAAATTTCAACATTTCCTCTTTAAATTTATATAACTATTTTTATATTTATTTTCTGACTACAAAAATAAGCCTAGAATTATAATTGTTTACATTTATTAAACTTTTGTTGAGTGAATAAATAAATGTGTGCATGAAGAAAATGAATAATGGAGGTAGATGTTTGTTCCCTGTTACCAGGCTAGCTATAATCCCCTCATGTCTTACATAGAATAATAAACTAGGGAATCAGCAGTTAGCATAATGGCTATGTCGCTGGACTCCCACGTAGTCGACCACGGTTCACATCCCAGACCCAGTGGCTTAAAACTCACGCCGGGCGCGTGTGCGTGCGTGCCCAAGATCCCGAGAGGAGAATGGAGGAGAAGGGATTGTGGCGTGACCATCCCCCCTGGGGGGTGATTTCTCGCTTTCTGTCTCTATGTCTCTCTCTGTCTGTCTGGCAAGTGCACACGCCCTATAGCAATAACCTCTCCAAATAAAAAATAATAATAATAATAAACTATTACGTCCCAGGATATGGGCAAAGTTGAATATTTATGTTATAGGAGAATTTGGATTTGAGAAGATGAAAGAATTAGCCATAGAAAGAAAAATTATAAATCTATCATACATTTACAACCAATTGTTGGAGGTAAAAATACCTAGTTTAAAAAAGAGACTAAATTAAAACAAGTAACTAGATATTTAGAAAGTATGTATTTATATTTAGTAAGAAAAAATTTGCTCTCTTTATCATTAAAATAAATTGTTCTTTGTACAATTTTCCTTCTTGGAAAACAAAAGCAAATTCTTTCTTATTATCTTTGCACCTGACCTATTCAGATTTCTCACACATGGTGGAAATTTCCTTCAGAATTTTTGAGGGGTTCACCTTCATATTCTATGCTAATGATAAGAGAATTTCCAAACAAACATTGTTTCCATGTTTAGGATTAGTGCTCAATTCAATTCTGTATTTTGCCACTGAATAATCCATACTTTATTTTTATATAAATTGGAAAATTTAGTATTGCGTGGAATAGGGAAGAAGATAACATAGTTAGCTCTCCAAAAATATCTAAGGATTTAGGAAAATTGCACTTCTCTATTTTATATGGAAAGTTGTGGATAATTCCTCTTTGTAGGGGTATGGGAAGAAAAGAGATGAAATAATTCAATGTTTTACATGTATAGGACTTTTAAAAAACTACTTTTTAAAAAATAACTAAGATACTCTGCAATATTCTCACATGTAGCTTTAGAGATGCTCTGACTTAATAGTTTCAGATATTCCAGCAATCTTTAACAAAAGCCAATGTATATATCCTGTGTTTTTCAACTCTCTAACATGTGGAGCCAAGAAAAGGCATTGTCAAACTTTCCATAAACTCAGACATATTACTCAACTCTGCAGGCAAACTGGTTTAGAAATTCTCTGTTGATTTCATTTGCACAACTATTAATTTTAAGAATAGCTAGATACTACGAGCTGGACAATATTGATGTAGTTATTGAAGCCTAAATAATGGTAGAGGAAAAAAAGCAACTTTAGAGTTGTCAATTGTTTTTTCAATATTCTCTAGAATATGATATTTTGAATTCAATTTTGAGAGCAGATTGCACCATAAAATTGGGAAAAAGGAGAATGGACTCCATAGATTTTTTTTTTCACTTTTCTAATGTATAGGCCAATACCTTAGGAAAGGGGACACTTGGAGGTAATGAGAAGCACGGTACTGGAAAATAATAATGAAAAGCTTGTGTTCTTTTAGATAAAGTTGTATCTTTGTGATAGTTTAAGAGAAATAAGGACAAGGAAAGAACATAAAACAATAGAAGCTTTCTTTGCTAGGAATTTCAGAAAGAATGAATCTTGACGTCAGAGAGTATAAGAGAGGGGTCCTTTCCTATCAACTTCCTAAAATGATAGTAATGGGGGGGAGGGGTTAATGAGAGCAATTTCCATCTAGTAGGAGAAATTGCAGAGGTGGGAATATTCATTTTTGTCTTTTTAATCTAGATTCTGCATTTGTTAATCTTTCTATTATCTCCAAGATTTTGGTGAATTTTTACCAACAGTCATAGTCAGGCCTATAAATTTCTTTGGACAACTCAGAAAGGTTTGTATTGTCTTTTAGGGTAAAATAATATGGGAGAGATATAGTATCTGAATTAAACTTGACAGAAGAGAAGACTCAGAGAGGAGGAAGTAAGTGACCATTGGGCTACATAAAATGTAAGTGCTTTTTCAAAAACATATTTTTATTTTAAACAGGAAGGAGCAAATAGTTGACTCCCTCTGACTAAACATGACACAGACAATTTGGATACTCAAGGATGTTCTCTAAATTCTGGAGAAGTTGAACACATTTTTGTTAGAGTGGAATATCTGATTAAACAGAAATTATTTAAATGGAACAGTTTATTTCTGTAAAAGGTCATTTCTTAAATTAATAAAGAGCCACTGTATAGTTAATTGATGCTTAATAAGTATGTCATTATTTATTAAGCTAATCCTTTTTGAGAAATAAATAGTATGTTGAGTTTTGGTGCACTGATTTATAAGAAAAACACATTTTATTTGCAAGTGATATTTTTTGTGAGACATAGTCACATGTAGCACAATAAGCATTACATGATTAATTGATTCAAAGATTCAATCTGAAGAGAATAAGTATACTCCATAGGGCTCAAGACTTCAGGATACCACTGTTCTGCTGATAAATAAAACTAAGTGATTAATCAATCCAATGAATTAGATTAATGCAGCCGGTCAACCTGAGTAATACAGGAGAAATGTTTTAATTTTCCTCACCATCTTGTATTTTCATATATAATTTTTCTGAATCATTCAAATAATTAAATTTTACCACTTTATTATGCCTGTGTGAATAATTTTACTCCATATTTTTCTCTGTAAGATTTTTGTTTCTTAAGGCTTTCCAACATAAGCCCTATCTTTATTGATAGTCATTCAAATATTGACCTTGAATATGATTTTTTCCCCATGAAATATATATATATATACATAT
>NW_006159668.1:431662-439250 GCF_000334495.1 Tupaia belangeri chinensis
ATATATATATAATTTCAGTTGTATGATGTTTTTCTTCTTCATCAACTTATTAGTACTGTAAATAAATTTGATGATAACCACCCATAGATTGTGACCTTGATTTTCCTGTCTTAAATTCCACTTTATTTCCACCATAAAATTATTTTCATTTACTTTGTCTATACATTTATCTTAATTAGCCTTTGGTTTCTTCAATTAAGTATATCTCTATCAATGTTTGCTGTAACCAGAACAAATGGTGGATAACAGTGCTATTTTAAGCAAGTATGAGTCATGTTACTGCAGCCTCACAAAAGCTATGTCTTTTTCTCCTCCTTGAAAGTCCAAAGACAAAGAGAAGGACAAAGTTATTAGAAAAGGGGCTTATCTCTTCACCGTAGAGGCAGCATTTTGAGTTATTCCTCAAGTTTATTTGAGTGACCATCAAGAAAGTCATTAGTTGCTATAGTAATAATAATTTAAATTGTCATTTGACAGTCTTTAGATTTTGGTGAAATAAGTCAATTGTTTGGAATAGAGTAGGAGGTAAACTTATGATAATAAAATCATGCAGAAATTTTAAAAAATAGAAATTGCTTCTCTAGCTAAGAAAATATATTACACTAGGGAAAAATAACCCAATGCTTAACAGTATTTGGTTGTCTTATTTCTCTCGTTTGCATGGAAATGAAAAGAGTAATTTTAAGAAAATGTAGAAACCCGATTTTTTGTTTTTCTTATGGTCGAAAAGTTCTTGTGAGATACATTTTCCCAAAGTGGAAAGAATAAGTAGTTTATAGAGGAAAACCATTCTTGATGCCAGGATATACATATATTTTGACATACATATTTATAATATTTTTCTTAATCTATGTAAATTTTGCCCATATCCTGTATTATTTTCCTTATAACCTATATGATTCGAGGTCCCATCTCTAATTTTGTACTTTATAACATTCTTGATGAAGAGCTATTTGCTTAATTACTATCAATTTTAATACTATAACTTTGTGAATATTTTCATTCTTACAAGATGAAACTGCAGATCAATAATATCCAACTAGCATCCATGGTTTATTAAAAGATAGAGGGACCAGCAAATGGCATAATGGTTAAGTGACTGGATTCCCACATAGTCCACTGCGGTTTGAGTCTCAGACCTGGTGGCTTAAAACTCACAGTGGGCGCACATGCATGAGTGCCAAGGATCCTGAGAGGAGAATGGAGGAGAAGGAATGGTGGTGTGGCCATCCACCCTCGGTGGTGATTTCTCACTTTCTGTCTCTCTGTCTATTTCTGTCTCTGGCAAGTGCACATGCCCTATAGCAAAAATCTCTGTTAAAAATAAATAAGTGCAGGGACCAGCAGTTAGCATAATGGCTATGTCGCTGAACTCCCATGTAGTCGACTGCGGTTCAAGTCTTGGACCAGATGGCTTAAACTCATGCCAGGAGCATGTGTGTGTGTGTGTGTGTGTGTGTGTGTGTGTGCCCAAGATCCCGAGAGGAGAATGGAGGAGAAGAGATTACAGCATGGCAATGCCCCCTGGGGATGATTTCTCTAGCTTTCTGTCTCTCTGTCTCTCTCTGTCTCTCTGGTGAGCGCACACACCCTGTAGCTAAAACCTCTCCAAGGGGGGATGGTGGGAAATAAGTACAAGTATTTAGAGGAAACAAAGGAAAACAATATACAGATTTAGCAGAAACATCTTTTTGAATGACAAACTAAGGTCACAGATTTTTTTTTTAAAGTAAGCCTATCATCAGATTTTAAAGTTGCAAGGGATATTAAAAAGGATATCTGTGTATTGCTTCATTTACAAATGTAGAAATTAAAACCTGGTGGTGTTAAAATACTTACCTAAAATTGTCAGATCAGAGTACAATTAGCTGTGGGACCTTTGCCTTATCTGAGTCTTAACTGTAAAAGGCTGAGTTAGACAGACACAGTATTCATTGTATGTTAAACCTAAACCTTAACTTCTGGTCCTGGGTTGATGAGGACCTTCTCTTCTCAAGGTTCCAAACAGGAAGTGGGGTCAAGAGTCTTTCTCTGGAACCAGCAGTTAGCGTAATGGCTATGTCGCTGGACTCCCACGTAGTCGACCGCGGTTCGTGTCCCGGACCTGGTGGCTTAAAACTCACGCCGGGCGCGTGTGTGTGCGTACCCAAGATCCAGAGAGGAGAATGGAGGAGAAAGGATTGCGGCATGACCATCCCCCCTGGGGAGTGATTTCTCACTTTCTGTTTCTCTGTCTCTCTGTCTGTCTGGTGAGCACATGCGCCCTATAATGAAAACCTCTCAAAAAAAAAAAAAAAAAGAGTCTTTCTTTTCTTTCAGTTGCTTTATAGTTAAACCTCCCCATTCAAGCCAAAGTGAGGTATGTGCAACAAGACTATATGTACCTCACGGCTGTCTCTGTTATTCCCTCTGTACCTATACAGGGAAATTCCTGAGAGTCAGGGAAATAATAGGCTGTTTTATTCTTTTCTTCCCCTGCTTTTTACTTACCTTCTCGCTTTCTGTCTCTATGTCTCTGTCTGTCTGGCAAGCGCACACGCCCTATAGCAAAAACCTCTCAAAAAAAAAAAAAAAAGAGTCTTTCTTTTCTTTCAGTTGCTTGATAGTTACATCTCCCCATTCAAGCCAAAGTGAGGTATGTGCAACAAGACTATATGTACCTCACGGCTGTCTCTGTTATTCCCTCTGTACCTATACAGGGAAATTCCTGAGAGTCAGGGAAATAATAGGCTGTTTTATTCTTTTCTTCCCCTGCTTTTTACTTACCCTTTAGCCTTCTTCATTACTTGATCAGTAAGCCTTGTGACTTCATGGTCCTAGCGCCTTGCTTCATTACTGGAGGACTCTGTGAATGGAGACCTCCAGAATCAGTCCTTAATGTACTGAATACAACAAAAGAAACTAGAAAATCATCTCTGGATAAAAATGGTCTTGTTGCAGGGCCATTGTCTCACTATAAAATCCTATTTTAAATGCACAGAGCAAAATATTACTCCATTTCTTATTCTAAGTATTCTTAGGGAAACTGAAAAGAGACCCAAATAACATAGATGCCTTCAGTGAAGGTCAAAGAAATGTAGTAAAGCAAGCTCATAATTTTCAAAAATAGAATTCAGATAATTTATTTTATAAGGAAACAAATAATCCAGAAAAAAATCACTAGAAAGAAGTCTATATCTAAAGCAATATTGCTTGGAGTTACTAAATTGTGGCAAAAATACAGAATTTTAAGTGTTATCAATCAGAAGTTGCAATATCTTCACTGGAGATACATTTAAACTTAGACTGCTTTACTACTGGAGTTATACCTATAAATAGACCACAGAGAAACTGGGATTCTAATAGACTTGAAACACAGATTGGGTATCTGGGGACGTTGGGGTGATTTTCTACCTTGTAGCCTTGTACAGACAGCCAAAGCTTACTAAATGGATCCTTCATACAGGAGTGGCATGAATGATTCTTTACAGTTTTGTCACTTTGTGAGCCTGTCATTTTTATGACACTTAGAGTGGAGACCAATTACAAGAGAAAGGTTCACTTAAGATGAAAAATTCAAAGGCTAGAAACTACTCAAAGAAGTGAAAGTCTTATATTCATCCCATCCTAACCATTTAGCAACTACAATTAAAACTATTTTAATGCTTCTGTATGCTTGATTTTCCTATGCTATGTACTTTTCACAGTAGAAAGGAAAATTTACCAGCTCTGTAGACTGACACAATAGCCATATTAATATCAATGAACTTTTGGAAGAATAAAGAAAGGCTTAATATGTAAGAATCACTCAGCCTAAAGGTATTTACCCACTTTTGGTTTTTACATATTCTCTTTATTTGAGATGCCATCTACTGTAACTGTTCTTTGTTTTTAGAGAGGTTTTTGCTCTAGGGTGCATGAACTCATCGGAGAAACAGAGAGACAGAAAGAGAGAAATTATCCCCCAATGGGAATGGCCACACTACAATCCCTTCTCCTCCATTCTTTTCTCGAGAACTTGGGCACATATGCACACGCACCTGGTGTGATTTTCAAGCCACCGGGTCCAGGGCTTGATGCATGGTTGGCCTTGTGGGAGTCCACTGACCAGCCATCTGCTGGTTCCAGCCATCTGCTGCTTCCTGTAACTAATTTTTGACTATCTCTAGTGGTTTTAACTTTGCCTGGTATTTTTTATTTATTTTTTTTTGTTTCTGCTTGTTTTTTTTTTTAAGTGTTTCTAATCTTCTGTGATATTTTCTGACATTTGCTATGATTTTTTTTTTAATTTGGTTTCCTTGTATTTCCCTGATAACCCTTCTTATTCTAGGATGTGAAAAAATCATAGTTTGGATACGATCAGAACTATTAAAAACTCTGTGTACTTTAGCTGAAAGCTGTTACCATTTTCTTCTGGGTCTAGGTTTCAGTATAGGAATTCAAAGAAAGTTAATGTTTACCAATGTATCTTGCCCTTTCTTTTTATTTATTTCTAACAGTCAACAAATAGTAGCTATAATGCCATTGCCTCCAGGTAAGAAAACTTATTTCCAAATATAAGTTTTAGAGAAGAAATTATATTAGAAAGTGATAATAAAAAATTTTAATTTGACTATGAACCTTCTCATAACAAAAATGAGTGTAGGGCTAGCTACTAGCTTGGTGGTTAAGGTGACTGGGTACCACATAACTGAATGCCCAGATCAGGTTCTGGACCAGAAGGCTTGAAGGACATGTCCAAAATCTTAAAGAAATGGAGGATAAGGGATTACGGCCAGACCATGCCTCATTGGGGTGGGTGGGGGTGTCGGGGAGTTCTCTCTCACTGATATGTGAACATGCCCTATGTCAAATTAAGAACAAAAATAAAAATAAATAAGGCCTTTTCAATTTTTAAAATTAGGAGTAATTACAGATCATCAGCCATTGCTTTAATGAAGCTAAGAGACACCATTAGGTGTACATTTGCCATTATTTCAGCTGTAATTTGTTTAACATTGAATCTGGGACATTTTGTGCCATGGTTCATTTGATAAGTTTTACAAAAGCAATGGCTTAGTCTTTATTTATTTATTTTTTGTCTAGATAAACAAAAGGTAACATAATAAAGATGATCTAGATACAGATCAGGAAAATAGAAACTGCACATTCATGAGAGCTTCTTAATGGACATCTCATAATGAAGAGCTCAAATTATAGGGCAATCTCCTCCTAAATCTTGCAAAGAAGAGTCTTTCCTCAGTTGATATTAAAAGAGCATCTCCTTTTACATTTAAAAATATTTAAAATGTGTAAAACCCTTTGAACCTGAATATTAATTCATTCAAGAAATATTTACTGAATACGTAGTACGTGCTCTGTTTGTTTATTAGAGATGCAGCAGGAAAAAAGCAGGACATACATTTTCAAGTGTATGTCCCTGAACACTGTATTTAACCTTGCTCATTTTTAGTTTAAGTGTTTTTTTTTTTTTAAGTTTAAGTGAATTTTGGAAATTTTGGATCTGTCTCTTAAATTATTATCAGTCTAGAGTCTGTAGTTTCTTCCTCCATCCCTTATTTTTTATTACAGTATATTCATAGAACTAGGTTCATTTCACCTGCAGTTTTAAATATCCCTGTCTGTATTTCTCACAATTTGGCAGCTGAAGCAGGGGTTTGATTAGTTGTAGGCCCAGTCCCTTTGGCAACGCAAGTTGTATTGTGTTCTTTTATTAGGAGAGACACACTGTTTGGTTGTCCTTTTTGTGATATTAGCAGCTGTGAAATTTATTACTAGATCTATTACTTTGATGGGAGTTGTAAAATGGTGACATTCTATTGCTGTCATTTATTTTTCATTTATTGGTTGGAATAATTCTGTAAGTAGAGCCCACCCACTATTACTTTGGTATCAAATAATATTGTTAAGGCAGGATAAATGTAGTATTTTATTTATTACCTACTTCTCCCAGCAATAAATGTATCCCCAATCACCATTTGAAAGTAACCAATCAGTTCTTTTTTTTTTTTTTTTCTTTTTTGCAGCACTCTGAACTCCTGGATTTAAACATGTATAATGAATGGGTTTCAATACATTGTTATTATTATACCTATTTGTATTCAAATTGCCCATGTTTGGCCAGTGGGAGCCTCACATATGTGCCTGAGTATTGGTGCCTGTGGCTATTGGGGTGATGAGAGTGACTGGGTCACATGTCTCTAATCCTCCAGTAGGTAGCCTAGACTTCATCACAGTGGTTGCAAGGTTCCAAAGAGCAGCAAGTGATGGCAAGCCTCAAAGTATAGATATTAATGATATCTCTGCTTAGGTCACATTTGTTTTTCTCTCATAAGCCAAAATAATTTACACAGGCAAACTTAGGCTCAGTACAGGAAAAGAGTACCTTAGAGTGGGTTACGGGGACAAAAATTATAGGGTCATAGTTGTAATTTATTTCATGATCTAATTTTTCTTTTTCTAATACATCACTCACTTTGCCTAGATTCACAAAAGATGTTTTCTGTCTTTTGGAAAAAAAAAAAAAGCCAGTGATTTCTGGGCCAGCAGGTGGTGTGGAGGTTAAGATGCTGGATCCACATGGCCAGCTTTACTCTTTGAATCTCAGATCCAGGAGTTTGAGAATCACACCAGGTGTGTGTGCATGTCTGCCCAAAATCCCAAAAAGAGAGTGCAGATAAGGGATTGCGGTGTGACCATCCTCCCTGGGGAGTGATTTCTGACTTTTTTTCTCTCTCTCTGGTGGATGCACGTGCCCTATATATTTTTTAAAAAATTAATTTCACTTTCTTATATCTGGGCATTAGTCATTCTTTGTTAATATTCTCTGCTATTTAGAAACTATGTGGTTTAACTGTTTTAATTTCAGAGTTTTTTTTTTATTTTTTTCTCATAAAATTTGAATATATGATTAGGTTTCAATCCTTTATGTTGTTTACTTCTTTATGTGAAAAAATTAGTTTTTCTAAACCATTCAAAGAAGTTATTGTTACAAATAGTTTTGGAGATTTCCTGACTCTGAAATTCACTCCTTTTCTAATTTTATCTAGATTTTTTTCTCTTTCTCTCTATCATCTCCATTCCGCTTAATTTTAATCAGAGTCCCAGAAGTCTCCATCCAGTGTGAACACTCACTTAAGAAGGAGGAAGGGAGTTCAGGTTGTTAAGGTTTTTTGCTTGATTTTTTTAAAAATAAGGTATTTCATTGTTGTTCAGGTGGGCCTCAAAATCATAGTCCCCCTGTTTTAGCCTCCTAAGTAGCTGATATTACAAACATGCACCATGCATGGCTCACACTGGGCAGTTTTAAGAGTTCAGAGGATCTGAACTCTTCCAGTCTTCATACTCTGTAAGGAGCCCCTGGCATATCAGCTGTTGACCTGTCTAAACCCCTCTTACTTTTTCATTATCATTATTTATCATTATTATTTGTACATTAAATCGCTATATATCATTTAGATTGTGGAGAGACTTTACCCAGCGTGATTTACACCTCAGTCCAGCCCAGTTGAGACTATTATACACATCCTTGTCAACAGATAATAAACCTTATCCGTGTCCCACAAGTGTCTTACCTCTCTCTCCATTTTCCCCCCTGAATTTCCTTTCC
>NW_006159668.1:439281-444086 GCF_000334495.1 Tupaia belangeri chinensis
CTCTTCCCCTCCCACACTCTCTTTCCACTTTGTCTCTAACGTCCATTACAATTTTTCATACTTTTATGTTCTCCAGTCTTTCAGTCTCTACCATAGAGTGTGTGGACAGTTGGTATATGTTAAGTAGAGATATAAAATGTCTCTCTTTCATAGCCTGACTTGCTTCACTCAGCAGCACATCTTCCGTATTCATCCACTTTCTATCAACTTAACCTCCTATTCTTTGTGTGACTGAATATGCTTTCCAATGCAGATTTGTAGGTTATTATGGGTTCTCGTATTCTTTGATCCTTTACATACCTCTGCTAAATTCTGCTCCTTCCTGTGTACATGCTAATACTGTGTACATCACATAACTGTTGGTAGTTTTTCATTCCCACTTGCATTTTGGAATTTATGGAGGGTATTGTATCTCCTCATTAGTTATAAATGTGTATATTGGGTTTTAAATTTTGATTATTATTTTACAAAAGTTTTGGTGGAGTGTCACAAACTATGCAGCACTGCTGCCATGCTCTTCTCAGATTCCCTCACCTCCCTAATCTTTTTATTTTCTTACTCTCTTCATTTTCTCCTCTACTTAATCTCAAAGTCATCTAAAACGCTCTTTTTTCTCTAATAAGTTAATTCTTCAAACCAGCATCATAGACTATCTTTCATCAATTCTACTGTCTTGTTATTTTTTTAAACATAAACAAATGTAATGATTATAGGTGCAATAATTACATATTATTTCATCTCACTACCTTAAAATATTATATACTAAATGTCCAAAAAATTACCTTGGATAATTATTGACACTTTGCACATCCCTTTCACATTTGGCAGTGTTATAGAAGGAGAGAAAAACTGGTCTGGTTGGCAACATCTCTGGAAATTGTTGGTACCATATTTCCCAGGTGAAACAAACAGGAACTGGCACTGGTTTTCTCTAACATAACTCCAAAGAGTTCATTACAATCACATAACATAAACAATCCAAAAGAAAAATAGCTCCTTTCCTGACACAGCATTTCATTATATTCTTACTAAAAGTCTCATTCCAATACAGCATGAAAACCAAACCTATAAAACATGATAGGAAAATAAGAGAACTTTATCTGGGTTAAGAACATAAATTTCTTTTTTTTTTTTTTTTTGCTATAAGGTGCGTGTGCTCACCAGACAGAGAAGACAGAGAGACAGAAAGCAAGAAATCACCCCGCAGGGGTGGTGGTCATGCCACAATCCCTTCTCCTCCATTATCCTCTTGGGATCTTGGGTACGCATACACATGCACCTGGCGTGAGTTTAAGCCACCCGGTCTGGGACTCGAACTGCAGTCGACTATGTGGGAGTCCAGCGACATAGCCATTACGCTAACTGCTGGTCCCATAAATTTGTTTTCTGTAGTGAATTATGGATTTTTTTTGCCATAGGGTGCGACACTTGCCAGAGAGAGATAGAAAAAGGGAAAGTGATAAATCACTCCCCAGGGGGAATAGCCAAACCATAGTCCATTCTCTTCTATCCTCCTTTGAGGATTTTGGGCACACTTATATATGTGCCCAGCACACCACATTTTTTAGGTTGCCAGGTCTGGGGCTCAAAACTGTGAAGCTGGCCATTTTGAATCCAGTGTCTTAACCACCGCATCACATGCTGGCCTGAACTTTGCTCTTTTCTCTCCCATAATGGTGAATTTCAGTTAAAGAATGTAAAGTCTTGTTCTCATCAATCTCCTTGGGGCCAGTGATAATTACACCAACATTAAGCATGTCTTCACAAAGCAAAGGTAAACTTACGAGTTCAAACAAGATACCTGACTCTAGTGAACATCATGATCTAACCAATTGAACTTACTGAAAATAGAAGCAGTTTTGAAAAGAATCATCAGTCTATTATCTTGAATTCAAGAACCAAGTTACCAAAGTCATGTTTATTCATTTAAAAGTAAGTGACACGACTCTGTATGTGCCGGAAGAAAGTGATCCATGCAGAATTCAAATGAAGTTTTGCTAGCCTTGTGTTTAGAGATATTTTCCTAATTATAAAAATTGTCAGGATTGAGTGTTTGATCTAAATCCTGTCAGGCTACATTGAATTACAATGTTGTTTGCTTACTCTGCCCTAAAAATGACAAGTTTGTGCTGTAACATGATCTTTTAATATTGTGATCTGAAGTACCTGATCAAAGAAAATATGATTTGCTTGATGAGTAGATACAAAAGTAGTGCAGCAATACTCCTGTCTTGGGAAGATATTTAAAATGCCTTTGAGCTGAACCAGTTGTCTTAGATATGTCTACATTTCCAGTGTTCTAGATCTAAGCAGTGCGTGTGTGGTTGAGGGACAAGGGATGTATAGATGGAGGGTCATATTGCTGTAACAAATAACTGGCCCTTTCCCTCACACTACTGTAATGTTTGCCTCCTAAAATAGATACCTATGAACTCAATTATCACTCTCTGTAAAAGCAATGGAAATGTTGGGGTTTATTCAGAATGCATAAACTACAGATTATGAGAAAAACAACAGCAAAACAAAAACAAAAATGCTAGTGAAAGAGATGAACATTCTACAATATTTGTGGAAATATAAACTAGGATAGCCAATTATAGGAAACAGTATGAAAGTTCTTCAGAAAACTAACAATAGGGGGCCAGTAGGTGGTGTGGCAGTTAAGACGCTGGAGTCCTACATGGCCGACCACAGTTCAAGTCCCAGATTGGGTGGCTTACCTTCTCACTCTCTCTCTTGCCCTTTCTCTGTTTAGTCTCAGATGAGCACACATGTCCCAGAGAAAATTTTTAAAAAAATAATATTATAGCAAATTAAAAAAAAGAATGATAATAATAAATACAATGAATAAATAATTCTTAAAAATAAAAACTAACAATAAAACTACTGTATGATCCAGCAATCTCTCTTCTGGGCATATGCACAAATAAACTAAATCACCACCTCATAAACATATCTGTACTCTTATGTTTGTTGCAGCATTATTTCCAGTAACAAAAATATGGAGTCAACCTAGATATTCACTGATGAATGAATGAATAAAGAAAAATATGTTATATAGGGACAGTGAAGTATTAGCCACAAGAAAGAAGAGAAAAATCTGTCATTTGTGGCAGCATAGATGAGCCTAGAGAATGCTGTTTTGAAGAGATTGTCAGAGGTTGGGAAGTGAAGAAGAGAGGGAGAGAGAGAGAGAGGTATTGGTTATGGGCACAAAAGCACAGGAGAATTTAGTTCTGTCTATAAGAGAGTGACTATAGTTAACAAAAAATTATTGTGTATTTAAAAATTGATAGCAGTGTGGATTTTGAGTATTCCCAACACAAAGATATGATAAATGCCTGGAGTCTTGGGTAGGCTCACTAGCATGAATTGATTATTACACATTGTTTACATGTATCAAAACATTGCCCTGTAACCTATAAATGTGTACAATTACTATATGTCAATTAAAAATTTAAAAAGAAAGGTTCATAATTCATTGAAATTCAAAATGTAGTGGCCAAAAACAATGCAAAAAGCCTTAGGTACAAGTCAGAACACATTTACTTAATTGTGTTACTACAGTTTATATGTGCCAGGTAATTTGTATCCTTGTGAGGCATTTTGAACTTCCTCTGCAGTTAATTTATCAAATACTGTGGTTTACTCTTCTGAAGTGATGCTTATGATTTTTATGGCATCATTATATTCTCACTGGTGACTATGTCCTTTCTTTTTCATTAAACCAAAACAGTAAGTTAAATATATTTAAAATACTACAAGGATAACAAATCTTACATAAGATAATTAAGAACCTAATACTTTTCATTTTCTATCTTGAATTATTGTCTAAATTTACACTGAGAAGAGACTTATAATGATATTCTCCCTTTGAAAAATGTGCCATGGATTGCCTTGGATATGAAATATTCAAGATGTTTATTTACCTCAAATTTTAATATTTTTTGTTACAAATGTAAATTCCAGTATGATGAGACACATAGTAATTATAAATTTAAATAAACTCAACAAATTACTCAATTTATTATTTTCAAATTATCATTTATCCCACCTATAACAGTTTATTTAGCATCCACAAAATTATAAACATCTCTTCCAGGTACTCTGGACCTATGTTCACAAAAATACTTTCAATCCCTTTTTATTTCTTCTATTACACAACTGCTCTCTTTGAAGTCATCAAAGGCCTCTTCTCAATCATATGAAGTGACCTCTTTTCATTTCATCTTTTATATTAATTTGCACTGTCAATAATTATCTCTTCATTCATTTCTTCAACAAATACTTCAGTGCCCTTTTTGTGGCAGACGTAATTCTGAGAATTGGTAGAGAGTTGGCTAAAACAAGAAATTCTCTGTCCCTGTGATGTTTAAAGTCTGGAAGACAAAGCAATTCATAATAAGATGTACATTATGAATAAATGCTGTGATGAAAAATGAAGTAGAATAAGGAGAGAAGATATAGATGGCCTTCTACAAGGTACTTTTCTGGCGTTGTAACCTGATGTGGGACATGAATTGAGAAAGTGAACTGTGGGAATTTCTGGGAAAAGATATGAATTTTTAGGCAATAGGACACACAAAGGCTTAAAGTATTCACTTTTTTGGAAAATTAATTATGGTGGTAGTGGGAGATGGTTAACAATTGCATCTGGATTATATAGGTAGAACCTCGGGCCATAGTGAGCCCTTTGCTTCTAGGCTAAATCATATGGGAAGCTTTTTTATGCAGATCATCAGAATGGACATTTTATAAGTGTCTATTACACCATGAAGATAGTCAGCTCTTTGGTGTTTGTGTGT
>NW_006159668.1:444102-504743 GCF_000334495.1 Tupaia belangeri chinensis
TTTGGTGTTTGTGTTTGTAGGGAATTTGTCAGGAGTCTACCATATTATTTTATCAAGTGTTTTCTTTATGGCAATAAACTAAAAACGTGGATCAACTCTTATTTTGAAAATAAATGGAGTCAATTTAGTATTTTTTTTAAAAAAAGAATAGATGCTGATATCCTCTATACAATATGATGTCAGTAGTCCAAATTAGTTATAATGATGACCATGATATGAACAACAAATGCGATAAAAGGATCTGATTTGAGACTATAATTTGGATGTATAGCTGAAGGACTTTAATAAAGCATATCAAAATGTGAAAAAGAAGCCATGTTCTTTACCTTAGCAATTAGGTAAATGTTAATGACATCTGATCACATAGAGATACTGAGTCAGAAACAGAACTGCATGTGTGTGAAAAGTGAAGAATAAAGAGTTTGGTTTCAAATATATGCGAGTGCATTACATATGTGGAATATTAAAGAGACAGTATTATAAAATTCTTGACTTATGGAATCATTTTTAAAGAAGAATTATTTTACTTAATGTTGTATTTATTATTATTATTATTATTATTATTTTCCAGTTTGATCAGACAGAGAGCGAGCGAGCGAGCGAGGGAGAGAAAGTGAGAAAGCAAGTCACTAGGTCCAGGACGTGAACCACGGTCAGTCATGTGGGAATCCAGCACCCTTAACCACCATGTCACCTACTGGCCCCAAGTTATGGAATCATTTGGGTTTGTAATGTTCGTTTTTACAAATGGTAGTTAAGATTATGGGTCTGGGTGGCATAAACAGAGACTAAATGTAGGTAGAGAAAAAAGTGAAGAGGAGAGAAGAGGTTGCAAAACAGTATTGGTCAGAAAGAGATGATGCCTATTGTAAAAGGAAGATGAGCAAGAAAGGAAGAAAATACTAGTGTCTTTCCCAGAGGCCAAACAAAGTTTGTGAGAGTAAACTGTATCAAGTGCTTCCAGAAGGCCAAGAAAGATGAACACTCTTAATTTATGTTTTGGGGCCTGGAACCACTTGTGTCCTGGTGATTAAGGTGGCTCAATCCCACATAGCCGACTGTGGTCGTAGACTTCGTGAAAACCATGCTAGGCTCATGTACGTTTAAGTCCCAAACAATGAAAGAAGGGAGAAATGGAGGAGAAGGGATCACTGCATGACCATTTCCCATGGGGGAAAGTTTTCTTGCTTGCCCTCTCTCTCTGGTGAGTGCATGCCCCCTCTGGAAAATTAGGAGGTTAGATGGTGATGCAGTGGTAAAATGTGACTCTGAGAAACTGATCCACATAAGTCCTAGATTTATGCTCAGACTTTTCCCTGAGTATGCTCAGTCCATAGTGTCCACCATCTGGGTCTAGTTCGAGCCAGGGGTGGATACTGGCATCAAGGGTCTGTGGGAGTTCCTCTGTGTGTGTTTCTTTGTTTCTCTCATTCATGTAATAAATATGTTATATATAAATTTGGTAATATGAACTCATGAATAAACTTGATAAAAATAGTTTTAGTTGGGACCAGCAGTTAGCATAATGGCTATGTCGCTGAACTCCCATGTAGTCAACCGTGGTTCGAGTCCTGGACCCGGTGGCTTAAACTCACTCCGGATGCGTGTGCGTGCATGCCCAGGATCCTGAGAGGATAATGGAGGAGAAGGGATTGTGGCATGGCCATCCCATCTGGGGGGTGATTTTTCACTTTCTGTCTCTCTGTTTCTCTCTGTCTTTCTGGCGACAGCACGCGCCCTACAGCAAAAACCTCTCCAAAAAAAAAGTTTCAATTAAGTGTTGCAAACAAAAAGCTTTCTTGGTGTAGATTTGAGAGAAAAATCATCAGTGGTGGAATAAATGGGCTTTTTAATAAGTTTTTCAGAGACAGAATGAGAGAAAAAGAGAGAGAGACATCAAGAGAGGGAAATGTTGAAATAAATATTACAATTAAATATTACATTGAGGAAGGAACAACTATTAGGGAAACTTGGAGATCAATTCCTGAAGGAAATTGAGGAGGAATTCCTTATTCTCTCATCCATCTGGCAGATGCAGAAAGACAATCCTCCCGTAAAACTTTGTAAATGATATATGGTTCCATTTGTTTGGATCCTTGGGAAAACATGATGGGGATGAAAGTAAGAAAAGATGAATGTGGGACCAGTGGGTGGTGTGGTGGTTGAGGTGCCGGACACTCCCACATGGCTAACCATGGTTTGAGTCCTGGACCTGGTGGCTTGGTTTCTCACTTTCTCCCTCTCTCTCTGTCTCTCTCTCGCTGGCCAAATTAAAATAAATTAGTAAATAAATAAAGTTATATAAGTAATTAAAAAAAAGAAAAGGTGAATGGAATAGAATCTGGGAATTTTGCTTAGGATAGTTTTAGAGCTCACTTTTATTCTCCTTTATTATTTCTATTATCAATACATACACATGTAGAAGTGGTTTAGAAATCAAGTCAAGAAGGAAACTTTTTGACTGAATTCTTTTCCTAAAAGTTCTTACATGCTACTCTGTCTGAAATTTAAAACTTCCTAATTCATTTTCTGAACAACACACCCCTATTAATTTCTTGCTACATGTCTATACATAGATGTCCCAGTGATATCTCAAATTCTGCATGCTTAGAATCAAAAATCATTGTCTTCCTGAAATCTGACCTTCTTATTCAACTCTCCTTAATGTTATAGTCTCACCAATTTTCTTAACATTAGTTTATAAATTTGACAGTTTTGTCTTTGAGGTCCCCTCAACCATAATTTATTAAACTACCTATACTGCATTCCTACTTTCGCTCTCCTTTCCTTTTATATTGACATAAATTGAGTTTCTTAATTCGTACTCTTTGTCAATGCTCACAATAACTATGCAAAAAATTCTTACCTGGATCCTGTACTGTCTTATAATCTAGTCTTTCACATTGCAATATTATTCTAATCATCCATATGTGAAATCCTATCACTTCCATCCTCTTCAATCTTTTTGAATATCCTTATGGAATAGAACTAATTCCTTAAGGTAACTTTCAAGGTGTTCAGCCATTTGGTTTTATTTTGATTTTGAAGATAAATAATTTTCTGGAAGGTTGGACAGCTGGGAAGTGAAGAAAGGAAATGAGTGGTGCCAGGCACTATGTTTACATTTCCCTTAGAATATAATATGATCCTGTCAATATTGAGTTGAGCATGAGGTATAAAAGCCCAGCTGTTACTTTTTTCTATTGAAAATAAATCTGAAAACTTTTGTCCTGAAAATGGTTAAGAATTCTAATTATCAAAGTATAGGAGTACACAAAACAAAGTAATCTTTAACGATCCAAAGAATCTAGTTTTTTTGCACAGTCCTTAGCAGTTGAATTTCAACCTTCACCATGCCCTAGAGACAATAATGATAGTCTCACAGGGAAGTAGATCCACTAGTAAAATACTTTATATTCTTTGATTAATATTACAATTATAATGATAATATAATAATAATGATCACTGCACTTATTCTATAAGCGTGCTGTTTTCTTTCCCCATGGATCCAGTCCATTGTAAGAAGCTTCTCCAAACCTGCGTAACCTCAGTATTCATTCTTTGTATCGTATCCTTTAGTCTCTTTCTCCCACATTTGTTTATGTTGCCTGCACTTTCCATGTCCCTTTGTCCTTATTTCATAGTGATGTTTCACTCAAATTTCAAAGGTCTTTTAAAACGTTCCTTATAAAGCTTTCTTTCTTCAGCACTTTGATTTTGTTGCTCTTCCTGTGTTTATTTTATTATTTATTCGTGCAGAGGTTAACTGATTATGTGTCTGGAGCTGACCATCTTCATTTTTCTATCCACACAGTAGCTGTCATAGGATTGTCTAACTCCAGGGAGTTGATTAATTATATTTGCAGTACTGAGACTTAATGGACCAGCATACAGAAGAGTATCTTCCACTGTATCAGTGTACTTCTAGAGAAGTATGTCTTAAAGAATCAGAGAATGCTTTTCAGGGGATTTATGATACTAACAGGGTAGAGTAGATTCTTTAAAGAAATGTGTACAATCCAGTGAGTTTTAATATATTCACAATTTGGTGCAACTATCACTATATTTTAATTCCCAAATATTTAACACCCCTCCATCCCCCTTGGAAACCTTGAACTTCCCAATCAATTCCTCACTTTATTTCCTGGGATGACTCTTACTTTCTTTGTGTATCTACATAGTCATCTATTCTGCATATTTTACATGAATAGAATGTGCATAACTTCTCCTGCTTAGTAAAATTTTCAAGGTTAATCCACATCATTGTAAATATTAGTAGGTATTTTATTTCTTTTCATAGGTGAATAATATTCCATGTATGAATATACCACACTTTGGTAATCCATTTAACAAAATTTTCATATAATATTTAGCAAAACGTCAGCCTAATCCAATTTCATGTATGATTCTTTCTAAGTGTTTTATAGCTTTAGTTATACTTACATTTTTAATTCATTATATTGCTGAAGAATTATATGAAGAACAATATAGTCATAAACTAAAATTTATTATTTTATCAGCAGATAGTGTTATCAGCAGAAGATATATAGAAAATATTGCTGAATACTTGAAAAAGTAACTAATAGTTCAAATTATTTGGTGTTAGTATTTGCTATGCAATTGCATAGAAGTACATATTTCTAAGAATTCTTACCTTATGAAATTTAATAGTTGAAATACTCAAGTAGTTTTCTTTGAACCACCCATTAGAAGATGTATTAGATATAATTTGTAAGTAAATGATTTTTTAATTAAGAGAAGACTTTCAGAAAAAGTTATGTTTATGTAACCATGGTAGATTGCTGTCCTTGACTGCATTAAAAAAAATGGAATATAAGGTTGGAGAAATAGCATCATATATGAAGTGCATTTATTGCATAATTTTTAGGCTAGCTATTATAGGAAGGAAAGTGAAGTCAATAGCGTACAAAATGCTCTACTTGTCAGTATAGTTGATTTTAGAAAATAAAAATCCTTGTAAATAGTAGTACTTAAAATGGTTTATCATGAGACAAGGTGTGACTCTGGAGATCATATGTATTATCGAGAAGTGTGCTGGCTATTTGTGATGAAATAGTTAATAGTTGAAACTGGGTATGAACTACACACTTTTTATTTTTGAAAAAAATTCAAATATGTGGAAATTTTCTCATCCGAGGCAAACAATTTAGAAAAAATCTGACTTTTCAAATTATAATAGCATTTAAATGGTGAATGGGGAAGTTACTGAGTTTTGGGAAAAAAAATCAAAACACAACAAACTAATGCTGCAGAATGAGATTTTTGGATATAGCTTCTTAGTAATATTTCCATTATGTTATTTTGTTCCTGAAAAGAAATATGTCCCAGATAAAAATATTCATATTTTCAAACCTGAAACAAAATTTTCTAATATATTTTGAAGTATTCTGTATGAACATTTCCATGGGTTTTTTTTTTTTAATGTACTTATTAAAAATATAAAAAGGAGGGCTAGCAGATAGACTGGTGGTTAAGGCACTGGGTCCCCACATGGCAAACTGGGGTTTGAGTCCTTGAAAATCATGCCAGTCATGTGTGTGAGCCTGCCTCAAGTCCTGAGGAGAACTAGAAAAAGGGATTTTGGTGTGTCCATTCACTCAGGGGGTGATTTCTTATTTTTCCTCACTCTGTTTCTCTCTAGCATATGCTATGGCTGAAGCATTAAAGAAAAGAAAAGAAAAAGGCAGCATGTTCTGGTTACTTTACAAGTAACTGGGACCAACAGATGGCATAAGGGTTATGTTGCTGGACTCTCCTGCAGTCGACTATGGTTGGAGTCGTGGGCCTGGCAGATTAAAACTCACACCGGCATGTGTGCATGTGTGCCCAAAATTCTTAGAGGAGAATGGAGGAGAAGGGATTGTGGCATGGCCATCCCCCTTGGGGGATGACTTCTTGCTTTCTATCCCTGTCTCTCTGGCTAGCGTATATGCACTACAGCAAAAATTTTTCTCAAACATTAATAAAAAATAACTGGCACTAGAAAATATCAATTTTTTTCTTTTTAAATTGCCAGAAGCATGTGTGTTCACCAGAGAGAAGGAGAGAGGGAGAGAGAGAGACAAAGAGCAGGAGAAACAGAAAAGGAGGAAAAAAAATCTCAAAAAATCATGGTGATATCACTGTCTTTTCTCCTCCATTTTTCCATCCTGTCAGGGTTTTGAGCATGCACACATGTGCCTGGCATATTTTTTTAAGGTCCTGGGACTGGGATTTGAACCACAGTTCCATGTGGGATACAGATCATTTAACCACTATGCCACAGGACTAGCCCAAGATAAATTGAATTTTATAGATTAATTTCAATAAATACAATCAGAGAAATTTTGGATTTGATTGAAATATTATTGTTATAATCTAGGAAATACAGTTGACAATATTTCTTTGGTTTAAATGTACTCCTCTCATTATGTGGTAACTTTCTCGCTCATGCCAGTTGTTAAAATAAAATATTTAAGCAATGTTAACTAAGAATCAAACCTTTAATTTTGGACACAAAATATTCTAGATTTTCTATCAGTATGTGTGAGGGAAATTATTTTTATATAAGTTAAATAAAAAGCACCTTAAAATATTAGTTTATATTGGGTCAGCCCCATGGTCTAGTAGTTAAGGGAACCAGATCCCACATGGCTAACTGTGTGGTTCAAATTTAGTGCCAGTGGCTTGAAAATCACACCAGGCATGTGTGCATGTGTCCAAAATCCTCGCAGAATGGAGAAATATAGGAGAAAGGATTGTGGTGTGACCATGCCCCATTAGGAAACACTCTCTCTCCTACTCGCTCTGTCTTTCACAACTCCATGACCCTGGAACTATAATTATTCTCATTATATTGATGAAGAAACCATAACTCAGAATTGTGAACATCTGGTCTCCAAATTCACATCCAATAAACAGAATAAAACGGATTCAAAACTAGAAATTGTAGCCTGAGTTCATGCTTTTGTGCATAGGCTTTGCTTTTAACATTTTTTTCATCCATATCTTGTGGTGTTTATGGTAGGGGCTTTTCATATCAGCCATTATGTTTCTATAATAATTTTTTGGTTTTGATGATATTACAAATGGCACTTTTTTTTTTTTTTTTGAGAGAGAGATTTTCACTGTAGGGCGCGTGCGCTCGCCAGACAGACAGAGA
Organism: Tupaia belangeri chinensis; assembly: GCF_000334495.1. NCBI lineage: Eukaryota > Metazoa > Chordata > Mammalia > Scandentia > Tupaiidae > Tupaia > Tupaia belangeri. The sequence goes on from NW_006159668.1 coordinate 451,265, forward strand.
GAGACATAGAGACAGAAAGCGAGAAATCACCCCCCAGGGGGGATGGTCACGCCGCAATCCCTTCTCCTCCATTCTCCTCTCGGGATCTTGGGCACGCACGCACACGCACCCGGCGTGAGATTTAAGCCACCGGGTCCGAGACGCGAACCGCGGTCGACTACGTGGGAGTCCAGCGACATAGCCATTACGCTAACTGCTGGTTCCCTTACAAATGGCACTTTTATACTTCATTTTCCAATCATTTGTTTTTGGAGATACAATTGCTCACAGAAGCAGAGACTAGAATGGTGAATGTTATCAATGCTGGAAAAAGGGAGAAATGGGAAGTTGTTCAATTGATGAAAAGCTTCAGTTATGCAAGATGAATAAATTCTAGAGATCTCATGTACAGCATGAAGCCTATAGTCAACAATTCTTTATTATGCACTTAAAATCTGGCTAGGAGAGTGGATCTCATGCTAAGTGTTCTTACCACAGAAACAAAACAAAACACAATTAAACTCAGACATGACGGATATGTCTATTACCTACCTTGATTGTAGTGATGATTTCATGGTTGTATTATGTCCAAACTCACCCAATTGTATGCATTAAATATTTGCAGTAAATTTACCCTAGTAAAGCTGTCCCCTCAAAATAAAAAGAAAGATAAAATTGTGGGTTGTATATTGACCTTACTTCAGCCAACAGATTAAATCCTACTTATAATTTCCAGTAGTGTATTGATAGAAATCTTAGGTCTTTCTACCTATACAAGTTTATTGTCCATTAATAGATATTTTATTTGTTTATTTTCCATTTGTATTTTATATACATATATATTCCATATATATTCAAATATATAAATATTATATTTATATATAAATATTGAGTATATGTGTGTATATACACAAACATATTGAATATATATAATATATATCTATATATATGGTATTAATCTGATATTATCTTCTCTTTCAAAATGCAAATATTATAGTACAAATAAGATTCTAAAAGCATTCAAAGCCAGTTACTTTTCCTAAGCATGAAAATCAAGTAAGTATTCATTGCAGGAGGTCCTGAAAGAGGTGCTGAAATTTGACACATGCTCTGGTTACTGAGCCATGTATCTCAGAATGTGTTTAGATTGGAGCTAGTTCAGAGTGATTACCCTGGTTAAAACGGAAACTTTTTCTAAAGCCTGAAAGTTACTGTATGCACAGCCATCTTCTCCTGGAAGAAAGGTTCAATTAAATAGGCTACAAAGAAAATTTAAAGAAAATACTAGATGGCAAAACGAAGGAAGGGGTGTTCAGAAAGAAAAAATAGCATGATGAAAACAAGTTTTCAATTTTGTTTATCAATATAATGTAATTGGTAATGGCTTTATAAATTTTTACTCCTTTGCCTAATTTAAAACTATTAGTACAATATAAAGATGAAAAACAGGACTGGTCCCATAGTAAAGTGCTTGAGCACTGTGCATGAGAGTTGGAGCCCACATGACTGAGATTCAAATCCCAGTCTGGCAGTTGAAAATTATGCCAGGTACATGAGTGTGTGTGGCCCAGATCCTGATAGGATGGAAAAATGAACAATTGTGGGGTGATCATGCCTCATTAAGGGGGTCTCTTTTTCCCTTTCTCTTCTCTCTTAGTGCAAGTGTCCCCTCTGATAATTTAATAAAAAAAAAGAGAGATAAAGAATAGTTTTTCACCCTTCAAATCTTGATCTGTAAGTACTAACTAATGAGATTAAAAATGATTAGTATGTAGTTCTTGTACTTATGTCACCTTCAATAAAATTCTTTCTCCCTCCTCAGTCATTGTATTAGGTTAGAAACAGCTGACCTCAGTCATCTCATTCTCTGTTCCTGAGAGGACTTTATTTTGACAAAGCCAAACCCACCCTCCAATTACAGCAAATGTTTCACACATAAACTTGTGATTCAGTTTGAGTAAAAGAAACTAAAGATATTCTCTGAATTATGTGTCATACGTATTTTTTTCTATAAGAGCTATCATAGTGGACAGTTCTCTTCTGGATGGTATGTTGCAATGTTACCATGAATTGGACTAACTTGAATAGAATTCTCTAGAGGAAGGATGATGGACAAACAAAAGTGGAGACTTAGTAACACTCTGATCTTGGGGACCAGCAGGTGGCGTGTTGGTTAAGGTGCTGGACATTGCCACATGGCCATCCACGGTCTGAATCCCAGACCTGGTCTCTTGCTTTCTCACTTTCCCTCGCCTCTCTCTCTGTGTCTCTCTCTGGTCAAATGAAAATAAATGAACAAATAAGATTAAATAAATAATTCTTTAAAAAAATAAAAACACTCTGATCTTATTTGTTAGTTTAAGCATATATTATTGAAATTAAGAGAGGGTGTATGTTGGTATGTGTTTGTGTGTGGTGGTTTTAGAGGAACTAAAGCGTAGGAAGTAAAGTTTAAGCTAAAAATATTGAATAATTTTTAATTTGCTAAAAATTTTGGTCCTCATCCCTTAACATTGTGAAGTCCTTTATGACTTTTATGTGAGGAACAAATATTTTTTATGACAAATGTCAAATTATATGCCTCTGCAGTTGGAGATAAAGGAGACCTAAATTTTGAATTGCTAACATCCTGAAAATTTTAATATGTAATATAGTCACTGTATAATCACAATGAAAGGTGTAATTAATTGAACATTGTCAAAGTTAATTGCAATCTGAATGGTCCAGGATGCCATACTTCATGTCAAACTTAATTCCAATCTTTTTAAAAGGTAAATCTGCTTTTTAGTTGATTTGAAGTCTTCCCTAAAGCATGCCTTTCCAGCTGACATCTTTTCATTGTGAACGGGAAGAAAGTGATGTGCTTGACACAGCCAGATGAAAGACATCACCATTGTTCCTGACAGTTACGAAATTTAAACTGACAAGAGCCTCTTAAAAGAGTCATAGAAAAAGTGGACTTTGAGCTAGGGGTGCACCTAATAGACTCTGGTGTGACCCTGGGCACAGTTGGGGAAGTTTTCCTTTTTGTAATACATTTCTTTTCTCATATGTCTACTTGAGGAAGACTTATTTTTTCTCTTATTAATAGCTTCTTAGGGAGCTTTTGGTATCCAAACTAATAAAAGTAAATGCTATGAACTAAAAACATGTATTAAACTATACAATCCATTATTTTAGCTTTACTTTCTATAATTAAAAATGAGCTTGATTCTCCCTTTGATTCAGTGAGAAGAAAGAATAAAAGTAAGTGTATGGGTATTTCTTATATTATTTTAATTTTATTTGCTGTACTTATTGATGAAGTTGATCATTTTTCTCCCTCCTCATTCATATAGTTAATATTTGACACCTTCACCTATTCAGTTTATCATTCTGTAGAAGTCAGTTATTTTATTACCTAATCACTCAGTCAATTCAGTTGCTTATATATGCAAATATATTAAAATTTACTTATTTCCATCTCTGCCACTCTGTCAGTCCATATAATCATTATTCCTTATCTAACTGTTAACTGATAGTCATGTTCACAAAATATTTTAATCCATCTGCCTCTAGGGGCACGTCTAGATTGCATTTGCCAACCTCATTTGAAGGCTGACATGACCAAGCGACTTCCATTGGCTACTAAATATGAGTGGAAATCATGAGTGCTATTTTCAGGTGAAAGCTTTAAAAATCAATATGCAATTTTATCATATTTCCCTCTTTATGCCTTCATATTCACCTATAGATAGAGCTTCTTTTGGTTTTCTCAGGGAGAATGACATGGGACAAAGTTTTCCTGTTGGCCCTCCACAGTAATGTGATGTATTCTTGCTTGTGAAATATGAGAAGAAATGTCATGAGTTTCTCCTAGGCTGAGACATTCTGTTTACCTACTATGACTTTAAGAAGTTATGATAATACCATACAGTGAGGAATTGCCACTACTGTGCTGTAACTGTCTGGATCTGTATTATATACTTAATCCTGTGACCTGATCTACAATTCACTTACTATGTGTAAAATTAATTTTATCATTATTTTACTACATAATGATAAAATGTTAAACTACTGTAGATAAAAATTCTGAACTTAAATACATCTAATAAAATCGAAATATAAAGCTACTATTGATAACAATCACAAAGAGAAATTGCCAAATTAATTGTCATAGTCATGCCAAGAATCACCTTAGAAACAGCAGCACAAATTAGTGAAGAAATTAAAGTTTTGGACAGAATAATCAGTAAATTTAATTCTGTAGACTTGTATAGAACCTTGAATGCAACAATTAGAGAACCTGTATTCTTCTCAAGTATGCAAGATGTGAAAATTGAGCATGTATATGACCATAAAGCAAATCTCAAGCAATCACAGAGTTTAGTAATGTATAGACTCTCTTAGAGCATAAAAAAGAAGAACTACTCCTCTAGTCAGTATGTGAGATGACTTAACCTAAAACCTTAAAAACAGGCAAGGATGGAGACCAATAGTTGGTCTGGTAGCTAAGGTGCTGGACTCCTACATGGGTGATGGCTATTCTAGTATTGGAACTGGGTGGCTTGAAAATCATGCTGGGTACTTGTATATGCATGCCCAAAACCCTGAAGGAGAATAGAGGAGAAGGAATTGCAGCATGGCCATCCCCATTGGGTGGGGTGAGGAGGTGAGTGGGGTGGGTGATTTCTCACTTTCCTTCTCGCTTTCTCTTTCTATCTCTTCTGTGAATCCATGTGCCCTGTGGGGGGGGGGGATTTTTAAAAAGCAGGGATGATATAATAAAAGGTAAAAGACTGAAGACATTGTTTTACCTGTAAGTTTTTAGCAAATATGAAGAAACAAATTCTGGAACTTACAGAAAATAAGATTGAGCATAATGACTAGTATGGTTATTTAAAACAAATCTATAAATACCAATCATTATATTAACAGATAAGGGAAAAATAATGTGATACCTCAAAAAGTACATAAAAGTATTGGATAAATTTTAATATCCATTCATGATAAGAGTGCTTAGGAATTTAAGAAGAATAGAATCTCCTCAACCTGTTAGATTGTCTACTAAAATTCTACAGCAAAGATCTGTTTACTGTTGAAATCTTTCTCATTCAAATATGTGCAAGTATATCTACTATCATCAGAATTACTACATATTTTTCATGAGGCATCAATAAATAGTAGTAACATGAATTAAATAAAATAACAAAGATGTATCAAGATTAGTCAAGAAAAAACCATCAAAATTGTTATTACCACAGGTGACTGGTGACTGAATGTAGAAGACAAAATATCAGTTATAGGGTATTCATTTCTAAGGTTATTCATTTCTTCCAGTAGAGAAATGCAGAAAGAGAGAGAGTGACAGAGACAAGAAGATAGGCAACCTTGGGGCCAGCAGATGGAAGAGCAGTTATGTCACTAGACTCCCACATGGCTGACCATGGTTTGAGTCCCGGACCTGGTGGCAAGAAAGTCATGCCAGGTTTGTGCTGGTGCTTGCCTCAGATCCCAGGAGGGAGATGGAAAAGAAGTGATTATGGCAAAGCCATCCCCCATGTGGGTAATTTCTCACTTTCCCTCTCACTGTCTCTGTCTCTCTCTCTTTCCAGTTGAGTGCATACACCCTAAGGCAAAAACCTCTAGAAGAAAAACAGAAGATAGGCACTTACCACAATGCCCTTATATCTTTAGAGCCCCCCCCCCCCCCAATCTCAGCTACCTGGTTCACAGGCATGCATACATATGCCTGGAGTGCTTAAGGAGGTCCTGAAATGCAAACCCAGGACCTTTTCCATATAGGTTCAGCTGCATTGACACTGTGCTACCACCCCTGGCCCCTACAGAATATTGTTAGAGTTAACATGTTTGGCAAGGTAGTTGCATATAAGATAAAAAATACAAAAACAAATTGTATTTGCTCCTATCAGAACAATGACCATCCTTGTACTCTAAGTTAAATCTTGGATTGGCTATCTAATATCTGTTGGTGAAAGTTGAAAAGCTGATGCATCTTGCAATTATGTATAAAGTTATCTTTGTTTCCCTTACTCATTGTGATAGATAGATAATAGGTAGATGATAGAAGAATAGGTAGAGCAATGAGGGTAATGAGAAAGGTAGGTTGCATTTGGCCAGAGGGAATCAGCTCAGAATAATTTGTGGTATATGCTCTTTCATACTGATAAACCAGTATGAATCTTAAAAAAGTACTTAGGTAAACAGTTGGAAGACAGTTTAGCTAGCAACTAGAAATATATACTATCTCAATGAAACTATTCTTTCACAGACTTGATTAAAATAGCAATACCACTGGGGACTGGCAGATGATATGGTGGTTAAAAGTGCTGGACTCCCACGTGGTCAACTGCAGTTCGAGTCCCAGACTAGGTGGCTTGCTTTCTCTCTCTCTCTCTCTCTCTCTCTCTCTCTCTTTCTCTCTCTGTGTGTCTCTTTCTGGTCAAATAGAAAAATAATGATAATAAATAATTCCTAAGAAAACCCCCAGCAATACCACATATGTGTAATTGTCATTTAATACAGTCTCCTGGCAACACAATATACTAAGAACTTGTTTTAAAAGATTATAGTGGGAAGAGAGGGAGCAGGAGATGGTTAAGGAACTGTATTCCACATGGCTAACTTCCTTGTTTTAGTTCTGGACCCAGTGGCTTGAAAATCACACTGGGCACATGTGCATGTGTGCCCATATCCCAAGAAGAGAACAGAGAAGAGATTGTAATGTGGCTATCTCTCCTTGAAGTGACTTCTCACTTTCTCTCTCTCTCTCTCTCTCTCTCTCTCTCATTCTTTCTCTTGTCTTTCTCTGGCTAATGCATGTGCCCAAAAGCAAATATCAAGAGAAAAAAAAAAGTTCATAGCCTATTCCTATTACAATATGGAATTAACTCATAAAATTATTAACTTGCCTCTCTCTCCCAAATATCTTTCTTCTTGCCACTTACATGAGAGACAATGTTCAGATCTTTCTTTTTACCACTTATATGAGAGACAATTTTCAGATCAGATAGAACAGTTCAATATGAATCAGGCTTGGAATGTTTTTTTAATCTTACCTATAAGATAAGACTTCTAACTTTAGTATTTTGTCAACATTAAGCAGTTACAGAATGGAGTGGAAAATTTTAACCACTGCCAATTTTTTGGAAACTGTAATAAAACTTATTTTTAAGGATACAACTGAACAATTCTCTTTCAAACTGGTTTTTGTCTATGAGTTTATAAATTCAAACATTCTTCATTCAAAAAGTCTATAGTTTGTATTTTAATACCACTTTAGCCACTACTTTAGGCAGAAGTAGATAGATAAAATATTGATGTTGAGAAAATATATATACTCAGGTTTCATACTCATAAGATTTGTAAATTAGTTTCCTTCTTTTACCTCCACCTCAACTCCATTTTTTACCATTCAAAGGATTTCAACCCTATTCTGGGCATTTTGTCATCTATTAGGAGCTCAGCGATCTGGTTTGCTTGCTTCATTTACCTGCTTATTTTTGGTCTACATTTATCATTATTTTTAACAGTTGTCAGCATTAAACATGATTTGCCACATCAGCCAACTTACACAGCAAATGCAAATCCTTTTGAATTTTACTTGCAATTTCTGGTTTTCTCCAGTCCTTTCAGTTTTGCTTTGTCAGCACTATTTGATTTTTTGCCTTTAGGGACAGCACTTTCAGTGGTTTTTATTGTTTTAAAGGCAATAGAGACTAAAAGAGGCATGTTCAATTAGACATGGTTCTTCAGAGTTACACAAACTAGAGTACTTAAATTTCAACAGCTTCTATCTGGATCTCTAAGACTTCACTGTCCTGTGACAGATATACAAAGTAATTGGGATTTTTAATCCCATTTGGAGAAAACAACACAAGAAGAAAGGGGGCATGCATGCACACATGCCTAGCATGAGTTTAAGCCACCTGGTCTGGGACTCGAACCATGGTCAACTACATAGGAGCCCAGCGACATAGTCATTACACCACCTGCTGGTCCCTTTTGGACAGTATTTCATATTTTAGTACCAATTTTATATTTTTAAGAGTTAATATTTTAAAATTTCCTTGAGCATCAAAATTATTGTTCTATTTATTTAATTATATTAATAGACCATATTATATGTGTTCATATGGACCTATTTCCAAACCTGGATGTGATGTAAAATTACACAGATACATATTTTCCCCCTCAAAATAAACAGTAGCAAACATTTATTTAAAATCAAAGCAGAATATCTAGGCTAAATGTGGAGGTGTAAAACAAAGTTCATAAAGTCTTTTAATACAAATAAATATCTGTGAACTCATATCAATTAGAAAAAGAAGCCAAAGAAATTCATTGGCAGTACCTTCAGTATACACCATAAAATACAAACTTCAAAAGTATTGAGGACAGCAGGCAGCACAGTGTTAAAGGCAGTTAGGTCTCAGATGGCCAACTGAGCAATTCAAGTTCTGAACTGGCAACTTGAAAAACACAGTGTGTGTGTGAGTGTGTGTGTGTGTGTCATTCCCCAAATTCCAAGATAAGAATGGAGGAGAAATATTGCAGCATTGCCATCCCACTGGGGGGTGTTTTCTCACACACAACCCTCCTGTCTCTCTCTAGTGAGTGCCTGTTCCCTATAGCAAAACTATAAAGCAAAATCAAGGAGCCAGTAGGTGGTGTGCGTGGTTGAGATGCTGGTCTCCCACCTGGCCAACCAAGGTTTGAGTCCCAGACCTAATGACTTGCTTTCTCACTTTCCTTTTTTTCTCTTTCTCTGTCTCTGGTGAGTGCAGGTGCCCTGTAGTAAAATAATAATAATAATAATAATAATAATAATAAAACAATTAAAAACAAAAACAAAAACCAAAGTGTTAACTGGATCACCCCTTAGCATAGCATTTCAGCCCTGTATATGGAGAGCCAGATCCCACAGGGCTTGCCTTGGTTCAACTGCTGGTTATGGTTTGGAAAAACTCTGCTGGCCCATATGTGTGTGGCCAAAATTCTAACCTGGTTAAAAAATGGAGAAAAATTATTGTGCTGTGATCATGCTCAGTTAGGGAGTAATAATTCTGTCTCTGTCGCTCTCTCTTTCTCCTCATGAAGGTATGAGTCTTCGGGAAATAAACAAGCATACAAAACATTTTAACTCCAGGAGAAAAAAATAAATTAACAGACACAAGAAGGAAAGGTATTGCGTATGGTAATATATTTGACTTTCTGGACGTGCAATGCATTTATATTTGGTAAGCCATATCTTATGCTGTAAAAATGAACAATGATTAAACGTAATTTTAAAAAATTATAAGTGTTAACTGGTGAAACACAGTGATTCAAATTCATATCCTTCCACACTTGCTTAGCTGTTATCTCCCTGCACCTACATCAGTTCAGAGCTTGCCATGGTTACGAGGAAAGCGCAGTGCTTTCCCAGAATGACCATCACATACTCCTTTTGTGGGTCCAGTGTGGCTGTAGTCTGGGAAAGCGGGAAGACTGCTGACCCCTGCCATTGGCTCAGATAAATCATGATGCATTGCTTGGGACCAGGGGCTTCATCTCCAGAACCAAGCTGGGATTCGTACATCAAAGAATGGGAATATTAGTATATCAGTTACGTGACAGCGTTGACACACACTCCTAATTAGAAATAAGAATATAGTGTCACCGTTTATCATTTTCACCTTCATACTAAAAGAAACAGGAATAACTATCAAGGCAATACCAGTAAAATGGGAGAAATAAAAAACTAAGATTCTATTTACAAAAATCTGGGAACCAGCAGTTTGCGTAATGGCTATGTTGCTGGATTCCCATGTAGTCGACCGCGGTTCGCGTCCCGGATCCGGTGGCTTAGAACTCACGTCGGGTGCATGTGCGTGTGTGCCCAAGATCCTGAGAGGATAATGGAGGAGAAGGGATTGCGGCGTGACCATCCCCCCTGGGGGGTGATTTCTTGCTTTCTGTCTCTATGTCTCTCTCTGTCTGTCTCTCTGTTTGTCTGGCGAGCATATGCGCGCTATAGCGAAAACCTCTCAAAAAAAAAAAATCTAAGGCTACATGGAATTGGGAGAATAATCTGTGTAGTATATGTTTTTGTGATGAGCTGAAAAACACACTTCTTGCCCCACTTAAAAAAATTAAAAAATTCACATCTTCATTCCTGAAGCTTTACATATCAAAAACAAACAAACAAAAAACAACTTAGCACATGTGCTTACAATTTTGAGATGGGGGGACCAGCAGTTAGCGTAATGGCTATGTCACTGGACTCCCGTGTAGTCGATTGCAGTTTGTGTCCCGGACCCAGTGGCTTAAACTTACACCGGGTGCGTGTGCGTGCGTGTCCAAAATCCTGAGGGGAGAATGGAGGAGAAGGGATTGCGGCGTGACCAACCCCCCTGGGGGGTGATTTCTCACTTTCTATCTCTCTGTCTCTCTCTGTCTTTCTGGTGAGTTCACGCGCCCTATAGCGAAAACCTCTCCAAAAAAAAATTTTTTTTTTGAGATGGGGAGATTCTACATGATCCTGTAGGCTCTAAGTGCAATGACCTGTATCCTTGTAAGTGCAAGGCAGAGGGAGATGAGAGAGAGATTGAGAGCCCGGGCAGAGATGTGAATGATATACCACACATGAAAGACAGAACCTGGAAGAGGCGAGGATTTTCCCTAGGACCTCCTGAGGGAATGTGGCTCTGCTGACAGTGGGATTTCAGCCTACTGATGCTCATTTCAGACTTCTGTCTTACAGAAGCAGGAGAGAATAGATTCCTGCTTTTTTAAACCACCAAATTTATGATGATTTGTTAAAGCAGCCCCAGGAAGCTAATACAATCTATTTTGGGAATACAACTTAATTTCCACCTTACGTCTTCTCTCCATTTTTAGCTGGGGTAGGAAAATCTCTTCTCTAACTGAAAGTTCTCCTATTATCTTACCTGTTCTTCAAAGTTTCTTAATACAGTAAGAAGGTTTGTGAAGTTATTTTCTCAAAACAAAACCTTTCTGCAACTATGTTTTCCCTCCATCCATTGAAACTACTTTCAATAGACAGGGTAGTGACTGCCTAATAATAAATCCCAAAGAGTATTTGGATTTTTTTTCATCTTTATCATGACTTTGCTGAATTCATCAAGTTTATCCGTTCTACCACCTTAAAACTGTATCCTTACCATGGTGATTTCACATAAAACCCTACAAATTCTTTTCCTGCTGCTACAAACTTTAAAGTCTTTCAGGGGCTTTTCTTTTCTAACAACCTTTAGTGTTATTTATTCTAGATTTCTATACTTGATCCTTTTCACTTACTTTAGTGATTACTCGAGAGTAAGTGGACATTTTTTTTCTCCACATGCATAAAGCAATGAAGAAATAGTTAATATATGTACCAGACACATCTAAAAAATGTTTTGTATCAGTAAAACAGCATACAATTTAAAATGTATCTTTTATTTTATTTCTCATTTTTCATCATTAGAAATTTGCTTTCATTTTACTGAGAACATGCTTCTATTTTATATGATTATGCTTACACTAAGGAAAAGAAATTAAAAAAGAGAAATAAATTTTAAAAGAATGATTTAATTTTATTTTTCACCATTATTTTTTAAAAATAATTTCTATGTGTGCTCACCAGAGAGAGAAAGAGAGAGAGAGAGAAGAAAAAGAGAGAGAGAAAAAGAAAGAAAGCCACCTGGTCCAGGACTCCAGCTGTGGTCAGTCATATGGGAATCCAGTGCTTTAACCATCATGCCACCTGCTGACCCCATAAAAATTTTAAAAGGACAAATACTTTCATAATTATGCAAATAAACATTAAGATAATAGGATAATTAATTCAGGTGAATCATGTCTTGTTACCATTTATCCAACAGACACCTTAAAGACACTTGTGAAGTGTTCAAATGGTATAATATATACTACATGCTTTATGTTTACCCTTGTTTTACAAATGAATATAATGTGAAATGGTAATATTTAAGATATTTTACATAGTTTTGGAATATATATTTTTATGAGATATAAAAAAAATATGCTTGGAGTGAAATAATTTCCCTTGGGTAGCATAATAAAATATTCTTGGGATCCAAAGTTGTAGGATTGAGATTGACTTTGGTTATATTGGTAGTAGTCTTTGTTGCAAGAATGTAAAGAAATCTATCTTCTACCCTACTCCCAAAATCCCTTTACTAAAATTTGAGTCTTTCCTTAGCACTGCTTTTATTCTAGGTGAAGTCATTGGTTATTTGTTGAATCAATAACTTGTAGTAGAAAGTACACATGCTGCCTGTTATCAGTATGTGAGAAAATTTTAAAATTTCCACACTTTAGTTTTGATCAAAGACATTATATATATGTATATATGTATACACACACACACACACACATATATATATATATATATTCACTCATGGATTCTGAATACATTGATAGTGTTTGTGGAAGGAGGTGGTAAGAAAAAGCGTAGGTAACAGTAAATGTAAGGAAGAAAAACAAAGATTGTGAAGAACAGTAATGTTGAAAACAGTCTTCAACACTTCTAAAATTTTAACTGATGGATAAATCATATTTGTGGGCTATCCTGGTTGATAAACATCTTTAAAAACAGTTTATTTGTTACCTATAATGTGAAATGGTAATATTTAAGATATTTTACATAGTTTTGGAATATATATTTTTATGAGATATAAAAAAAATATGCTTGGAGTGAAATAATTTCCCTTGGGTAGCATAATAAAATATTCTTGGGATCCAAAGTTGTAGGATTGAGATTGACTTTGGTTATATTGGTAGTAGTCTTTGTTGCAAGAATGTAAAGAAATCTATCTTCTACCCTACTCCCAAAATCCCTTTACTAAAATTTGAGTCTTTCCTTAGCACTGCTTTTATTCTAGGTGAAGTCATTGGTTATTTGTTGAATCAATAACTTGTAGTAGAAAGTACACATGCTGCCTGTTATCAGTATGTGAGAAAATTTTAAAATTTCCACACTTTAGTTTTGATCAAAGACATTATATATATGTATATATGTATACACACACACACACACACATATATATATATATATATTCACTCATGGATTCTGAATACATTGATAGTGTTTGTGGAAGGAGGTGGTAAGAAAAAGCGTAGGTAACAGTAAATGTAAGGAAGAAAAACAAAGATTGTGAAGAACAGTAATGTTGAAAACAGTCTTCAACACTTCTAAAATTTTAACTGATGGATAAATCATATTTGTGGGCTATCCTGGTTGATAAACATCTTTAAAAACAGTTTATTTGTTACCTAAGTGAGAAGGACAAAGATACAACACCTCCAACAGGGCCCTGATGCCACAAACCACCCCAAGCTTCAGTCAGCCCTGGATCTTGGGCACATGCGAGTGACTCAGAACCTTCCTATGTGGGTCAGCTTTGGGGAGCTTTGGGTTTTATCATTACTCCTCCATCTAACCCCTGATAAACATCTTTAGGTGGCATGTAAATACCCCACGTATAACTAAATTTTATTCAACAGATGAACTATGTAATATGGCCGTCAAACTATGTAACAACAAACATAAAAGTGAGTTTTATAGTTCTATTCTTTTCCATAACGAATTAATCTGCATTTTGGAGACTTTCCACTGCTTCTGCAACACATATTCTTGTAACATACATCTTTATACAAAGTTTAGATTCTTAAATGGTGTGAAGTTGGGAATTTGGAAATGAATGAGAATGCTAGAGAAACATTTAGCAAATTGGTTCTAGTCATCTATTTGGATACTCACAGAGAGCCTGAATAACATCACATCTATTAAAGTACATGCTTATAACATATATATTGATTTATTTTTCTTAAAAAAATCAAACACATTGAGACTCGAAGATGGCATAATGGTAAATCATGGGACTCCCACGTAGTTGACTATGGTTTGAGTCCCAGACTTGGCAGCTTAAAACTCATGCTGGGCGCATGTGCGTGTGTGCCCAAGATACCGAGAAGAGAATGGAGGAGAAGGGATTGCAGCGTGGCCATCACCACTGGGGGATTATTTCTCATTTTCTGTCTCTGTGTCTCTTTCTGTCTCTCTGGTGAGCACATACACCCTATAGCAAAGATCTCTCTCTAAATTAAAAAAAAAAAAACTAAAAGGCAAAAAATCAAACATATTATCTGCTGTGAAGGTAATGCTGTTGACTTAGAGATTGCTTGCTTTGTTATTTCCAGGGCTATGCATTTCCACCATGTAAATAATAAGTAAATAAATATGAAGGGGATTTTGTTCTTAATGTATAAATTTCTAGAATCTTAATCAGATATAAATATAGAAGAAAGTGTTTGGAAACTGATGTTTCAAAGTATGCTCATAAGTTTTCCTAAAATTTGGAGGACACATTAAATTGTCATTTATCTATAAACCACTGAAATAGTTTGAATGGATTTCATTACTTCTTAGGAATCTGTCACTAAAACTCTGTCTAGTGAAGGTATTGCCCTACTAAAAGTATGATGATTTCAAACAAAACTTCTGAAATGACTAAGAATCAATGAACTATTTTAAGTTGACTTGTGTGCTGGGTCAACCACAAGAGGACTATGGTGAGCACAGTGCTTCTAAGAGCATGGAAGCATACAGGGTGTCTGACTATAACCTTACCCTGACAGGCTGGAAGGCGAGGAGTGGGCAAACCTGTAAGATGAAACTCTCCCTTTTGATAGTGGTGTCTCTCTCTCTCTGTCACTCTCATTAAATAAATAATAATGGAGACTAGAGTTGGACCCATGATTTAGTGGTTAAAGAAGCCAGATCCTATATGGCCAACCACGGTTAGAATCCTGACCCTTGTCCTTGAAAAACACGTGAAGTACATGTGCATTTCTGTCCAAAATTCCAACAGGATGGAGGAGAAGGTATTACAACATGGCCAGATTTCATTAAGGGCTGCTTTCTTCCTCTCTTGCTCTCTCTCTTTATTTCTCTCTCTCTCTCTCTGAAGAGCGCATGTACCTCTCTCACAATTAAGAAAAGGAAGTAGAAGCAGATATTGAATAACCACAGAATAGAATCTACTCATGGCAATTGCATGTGGAAAAAAAAACATTAAGCTCAGTATCAATTTTTTTGTGCAACAAATGGAAAGCATTACTAAATCCATTGGAGGGTGGAATGTACCAGGAGAGTGTTGAGATTAGATTGAAGAATTTAGTTTAACAGATTATGCATGATGTAAGATGGCAGATTTATAAGAGTGATTCTCATATATGAAGCACAATTCTCTAAAAGATTTTATCAGAAATTCTCAGAAGGGGAGAAAGAAGAACATAATAATCCATATGGATTGATAAATAATATTTAACAAAACATGAGAAAAAGTTGAGTGAAGGTGATCCTGAGAATATATTTGACATGCTTAAAAATTAAGGCACCAAATGAGACAGTTTATAGCTATAGAGGAGGTATATGTGAAATAATTCTGTTGAGTAATGCAATGTTGATCATGTTGGCTGCTTAGCTACTTTGTAGCAAAATCTTTGGCTGATATGTTTTTCAATGAAAATGAAATGCACTATGATCCTCCATAAGAATGATGTATATCAATTTACTTATAGTGCAGTAGATTCATTGTTATTAATAGTCCAAATAGGAATAGAATTCTATTGAACTCCCATGTGCTGCTGAGTGAGACAGCCAATCTATTTGAAACTATATTATGATTGAGTGGTCATAGTTGAAAGAACTGATTAGGAACTACTTCAACATGAAAAATAAAGAACTCATTAGCTTAATTTTCTGCTAACAGGTCTTTTGAGCCCTTTTAACTAGCACTAAGTTGTCATGGTGATGGCAAAAGTTAATAGTGAAACGAGTGAGGATTCTGACCTGACTCTCTCAAGGAGCTAACAAGGTTACTCAGCCATAGAATTGGATCCACGGCTCTTTGGAGCTTGCAAGGACAGGGATAATTTTTAATATTAGAGACTTAAAACAGAAACATCTCTTCAGATTTTCTGCACACTAACTTGTCTGTCAATGATCTTTGGTGCTTGAGTCATTTGACCATTTGAGCAATTTACTTTGTTTTCATTTGTGAGGATTGTGCTATGGCTCATTCAATCTATGAGCAAAGTAATTTGTTTCGATGCCTCGTCATGGCATAGCAAAATCTACAGCAAATACTATTTCTTTTACTTAATGAACTCCAAGTTTATTCTGCCTTTGTATATAAAAATGACATAAACATACTCAAGATGTTTTTCTCCTCTTTCCATTCTCTACCTCATAGATACATATATAAGTATATCATAGAATGATACTACACTTTGAGCTGTGCTATTTTAGACTAAATATTCTTGCTTGCTTGACTGGAATCTATGCTATTATATTCATTAAACTCAATATAACTTAGTAAAGTAGGAGATTAAGATGTATCCTTAATGTGATTCACACATTTTTCTATCTTGTTCTACACTCTGAATACGGTTTGTATAGTTCACTGGGAGTGCTTCAAAGAGAATGATTTTTCTTACAAGATCACTAAAGCAAAGGAGATCAAGAGGCCTGAAGGAAAATCTCAAAGGATTTTCCCTAGAAGATGGACGTTAGCGTTTACCTAAGGAAAATCAAAAAGATACGTCCTAACAAAAGCAATTTCACTGTCCCATTTCTGAGTTAAGCTGAAGGTCACTGCATAAGCTTTATGTATACAAAATACGTATTTCTTTTATGGGAAGCCTATCATTGCATGTATGATCTTTGGCCTATATCATCAGTACAAGAGAAGGACTTTACTGCAAAATTTAAAATAGCATTTTATTTAATCTGTGACTTATTGTATCATAAAATCAAAGAGTTTGCAAAGTTAGGTATAGAATGATCATATGCTCATGTGTTGATACATAAAGAAATGTAGACTACGGGATATAAAGAGGTATTTACATCTTATTAATTTCAATGAATCTAGTAGAAATTGTTCTGATAGTACATAATACTATCAAAGAGATTGTCAATAGTCTTTTTCACCGCCCTGGAGCCTTCACAGGTTTTTATGATGATCTTATTCCATTCATCCCATTCAAGTTACTCAGCACTGGTCTTCAAAAATCTTCATTAGTTGTTTCCACTCTACCTGCACATACTTTTCTTTCTTTTTTCTGTGGAGTGCATGTACTTGCTAGAGAGAAAAAGTGAGAAGTCATCGCCCTCCCTCCCAGGGGAAATGGCTATGCTGCAGTCTCTTCTCCATTCTTCTCCTGGGATTTTTGGCATGCATACACATGTTCCCAGCATGATTTTCAAGCTACTGAGTCCAGGACTTGAATTGCGGTTGGCCACGTGGAAGTCCAGTGCCTTAACCACCACATCACCTGCTAGCCCTACCTGCACACACTTTTTCTTTCACTCTGAATTCTTGAGCAGGCCTCATTACTGTTCTTTCCTTGTTCTGTTCATCCCTGCCTCTTATAATATTCAATAATATTCTCTATACATTGAATGGATTTTTCCTTTTATTTTTCACCAAAAAGGGATAATGGCATTTTACTTATCTAAAAATTGGAGTCAGCAGAGCTAGCAATAGGAACAAAATGGGCCATAAATAAAATGGAGTCTATTCAAGCCTAGCAGAACTTATATTCACTTAAGGTCAAATTCATGACACTGTGGAATTCTTCTGAACTAAAACCTGTGATTTTTTTTTCTGTAACTTTCTTTTCTTTCTTAATATAATTTATACTACATTATCACATAATTGCTTATATATTATTGTTTTAGGACTGTTTCCTTAGTATTTCATTGATGCAGATCCAAAAGTTATTTAACAAAATGTGTTTTAAAACTTGTTCAGCTATAAAAATGGCATCATTAACAGTTATGACACCTATTAAAATTTCATCTCTAAGAATGAAAGGAAGCTATTAAAGTATAGCAGTGATATATGATTTTAAGGCAAATACACATTTTTTTTTCCAATTGTACTGGCTAGACAGTAAGAGTACGGGGCCAACATCCAGTGCTATTTCACAAAAAGGGAAGAAAAACAAAAATATCAGCAGGTTTGTGCAAAGAGAGAGCAAGCTGAGGGAAGCTATCTTAGCTTTACAACAACCTGTTCCTGTTAGAGGGAGAATTCTCTCTCTCCCATGTGATGTCGTTAATCTATTCATGAAGATGTTGACCCTATATGCCAAGCAGCTCCCAGTATGCCCTGCTTCCTAACGCTGCCTCATTGGATATCAGATTATACCTTGAGGTTTCAGGGGGACATAGGGCTCAAACCATATTATCCTGCCTACTTGTCCCCTGATTCTTATGTTTATCTCATATATAAAATATAATGATCCAATTCCAATAGTTACAAAAGTCTTAATTTTTCCTACTGCCAACTCAAAAGTCTAAATCCGAAGACTCCTCTAAGATACAAGACAAACTCCTTCTAGTTGTAAGGCTGTCAAATCAAACAAAAAACAAGTTAGCTATTTACCAGATATAATGATAGGTCAGAAACTGGTTATATGTTTTCATCCCAAAGAAAGAAAAAGGCCAACTGTAAGGATTTGCAGGTCTTAAGCAAGTATAAAATCCAGCAGGCCAAACATTAAATTGGAGTTCAAGATATATTCTCTTTTAATACCATATCTATTATACTGGAGTGGAAGTTGGGCCCCAAGGCCTGGGAAATCCCACACCCGTGGTTTTGTTAATGACTGTCCATATGCTGTATTCATGTATTGGAGGTACATTTTGATGCCTTTAGCTTTACAGCAAAGCACTGTATGATGCTGGAGGCTCTCACTTCTGAGTTTTTGAAGCCTCTCTTATGTACCTGATGCTCACCTCCTCTTGAGTGGCCTAGAAGACCAGCACCTCTCCATGGTTCAACCTACATTAGGCCATGGGCTGACATTTGTCAGCAGCCCGGGAACTGGGGACCCTGGCCTATGCTATCACATAGCATAGGTGGTAGCATAGGCCAGTATTTCTTTCCATCTTTCTATCAGTATTCTGATTGGAGCTGCTTAATCGCTAAAATATTCATTCTCCCTGGTCTATTTTCTTTTGGAGTCTCTCCCAGAATTGAGGTTTTATCTATAGCTTGTTCCTCCAAGCTTGTTCAACCTTTGTTCATTTCCTACTTTCAAAGCCACTTTCACATTTTCAGGTTTGTAGGTCAGCAAAACCCAACTCCTCATACCAATTTTGTGCTCTGGTCAATGTTTTGTGCTTCTAACAACTGAATACTTGAGTCTGTATGATTTGTTAAACAAATAAGACAAAAAAAACATAAAAAAAATAAGCAGTATGTTTAACTAACAGTTTTGGAAGTCAAAGATGAAAGGGTCCCATTTGGTGACAGTCTTCTTATTTGAAGAGACCCTTTGCAGAGTCCTAAGACAGTTCAGGGCATCACATGAAAAAAGCTTTCATTTCTGTGTCTGTTCCATGTGGCAGCTGTGGTCTCTCTTTTATGGGAGATTCAAACCTGTGGATTTAATCATGAATGCCCCACTTCACTGACCTTATCTAATTCTAATCACCTCTCCTAAGCCTTACTTTTTAATATTATAATTGGATTATGTCTCCATCCTCTTAATATTATCCACCAAATTTAAATGAAATTAAATTTAATTTTGGGAGAAACATTCAAACTATATCAGTTTCTCATTTAGAAAAAGTAAACAGTTTTTCATGTTATAATTATCATTGCGGCCCTAAAATCTTTACATTATCAAACTATAATTTTAGAGTTTATATAAGAAAATGCATTGATAGAAAATAAAAATTACCAGGACCAAAAGATGAGGTAATGGTTACATCGCTGGACTCCTATGTAGTCAACCACTGTTCGAGTCCTGAACCCAGTAGCTTAAAACTAATGCCAGGAGCGTGTGTGTGCATGTCCACAATCCTGAGAGGAAGCTGGAGGACAAGGGATTGCTATGTGGCCATCTCTAGTGGGGGGTTATTTCTCACTTTCTACCTTTCTATTTCTGTCTCTCCAGCAAGCGTACATGCCCGATAGCAAAAAAACAAAAACAAAAACAAAAACAAAAACAAAACTCTCTAAAAAAAAAAAAAAAAGAAGAAAAGAAAAATTACCTGTATTATTATAATCCATAGGAACCACAGTAAAACGAATGTCTCTCTTTCAGAAAGATAGAAATTAAACTAAAAAATTTCCATGACATTATTTATATATATTATTTATATTTTCTGAGATTTCTATGCTAAGTTATATGTACATATTGTTTGATAATCAATTTCTGTAATTAATAATTCATGATTACTCTCACATATTGAACACATACGTTTATAATTTTGATGACTTCTTAGTATTGTATAAATATACCTTGAGTAACTGAAAATTTCCTGTATTTGGGAGTATTTAGTCTGATTTTATTTTAAATAAGTTGTGATAATCATATTTATTTTTTGTGATATTTATTCTTCTGTGATATAATCCTATACACAAAATTTTTTGATAAATAGTAATGTTTTAGTTTTTTGTTTGTTTGTCTTAGGCTTTGATCATAGGCATGTGCAGTTGCCAGAAAGAAGAGATAGATATTCAGAGGGAAGGAAAGTGAGAATTCACTCCTTGAGGGAATGGTGATACCTATGCTGCAATCTTTTCTCCTCCCTTCTTCTCTCAGGATTTAGAGCATGCATGTACACATACCCATATGATCTTCAAGCTGCTGTGTCCGAGATTTGAACCATGGTCAGCTACATGACTCTTTCAGAGATTCTAGTACTTTGACCACTATGCCACCTGCTTGCTGGTCCCAGTGTTTGTTTTTTGCTATATAGTTTTTCAGTTATTTTCCAGCAAGTATTCGATTGAACTCTATGTCCCCAATAGAAGTGTTTTGGTATGCATTTCTAAAGTCAGATTGTATGTGTTATCATTTTGATTTGTAATCAATATAAAAACTGAGATTTTTAAAGTATTTTTCTGCTTAATCTTTGATATCCAATTTGTGTTTTTTATTTCTATCACTTCTTATTTCAGACACTGAATTTCTAATGGAACTACTTGATTCATGTTTAGATTTCATTAAAGTGACAGTTGAGAAAGTATATTCGAGTGAACCCCATAGCACAGTGGCTAAGCACTGTGTGAAGGAGCAGGATCTCATATAGATGACCACAGTTCGAATCCTGGCCCCAGTGGTTTGAAAACATATAAGGAACATGAGTGTGTATATCCAAGGTCATGATTAAATGGAGGATAAAGGATTGAGGTGTGACCCCATTGGAGGTCGCTTTCTCTCTTTTTTCTGGTACATGAATGTGCCATCCAACATAAAAAAAAAAGTATATTCACACATCTCAGTTATTTGAAGCATACTTTAGAGTTTACCCAAAATTGAATCAAACATTGGCTTTTTAAAATTACATTTAATTTAAATCAAATTAAACAAAAATATTCAATTACATTAGCCACATTTCAAGTGCTCAGTGGCTACATTTGACGAGTGGTTGGTCACAGTATTGAATGGCACAGATCCAAGGTCCTTAGCACAATCAATAAGATCCTACATGATCTTGCTTCCAATGAACCCTATCACCTAATTTATGACCTTTCCCCTGCTCGCTTGTTCCACTCCAGCACTCTAGCTTTTCTACACTTTCTGGACACTGCAGGTACCTCAGGGCCTTTGTATTATTCATTCTGCCTAGAGTGGTCTTTCCTCAAATAGTCTCATCGGTTGCTATTACTACATTATGTCTTTGTTTACATGTCCCCTTTATCAGGGTTAGCTTCTGTCTCTATGACATCCTGACTTATTTTTCTCATAATACTGATTTTTGCTGTCATGTCTGACTCCTGCTGTGAAGGCAGGGGCTATGCTGCTTGCTAGATTCTCTGTGCGTGGTAGATGGCAGATACTCAAATATTTGCTTATTAGGAAAAGCCACTTATAACTCCAAATTATGTTAATGATCTGATTTAATTTTTTTATTTCTTTATTCATGATATAATATGTGTATGTGCACATGAAATGAGAATTTTATATGTATACATATATATAAAAATACACATATATACACATATATGCATACAAACACATATGCATATATATATATATTGCCAGAGGATGCATGTGCTTGCCAGAGAGAGAGAGAGAGAGAGAGAGAGAGAGAGAGGTAACCACCACCCTCCACAGGGTCTAGTCATGCCATGATTCCCTTTTGCCAGTCCTCTAGCCTGTCTGGCCGTGGACACCTGTACATGCCCTGCATGTTTCAGGCCGACTAGTCTGGGAATTCAAATTTTGGTCACCAGGTGGGATTAAATAATGGTATGTCCTGCAAATAAGTTTTACCATATGAATGAGAATAAGTAATTTAAGCAATTACTTAACCTCTTTCTTATGTTAAGACAAAAATCTTTTATTCTCAAATAAAGCTTATCTATGATTCTGCAGTAGATAGTAATTACTGTCTCATGCACATATGTTTTTAGAACTCTTTGCATAATACATATTTGGCTCTGAAGAGATCATATAAACCTAGAAAATTCCATCAGCAGTATTAAAATGAGGATCACATCATTAATAACTGTGTCAGTCTTTTATCAATAAAAAGCTTAGATCACAATTATAAATATTTATCATAAGCACTGATTAAATATGATACCAATTTTAATTATAATAAAGTACCCATAATTACAGAAAGAGCAATCATTATTTTCAGAGAGTTATCATCTATTTTACTGTATCTTCTACAATCCTCTTTCTGATATATTTCCATAGATAATGCAGAAATTAATAAACCTAAGATTTAAATGAATGAAGCTAATTTAAAACATATATATCATCCTAAGTTACGTCTACACATTGCAGTATCTCATGTGATGTTGCAGAATTACCACCTTTGGAGGTAACTTTCTCATTTGTTCATTTACTTAATAGCACCTGCCGTGAATCCGCCAAGTTTTCAACAGGATAATGTCTTTCTATGGCTACCACTGCCTTTGTAATTTCAGGATGGGTTTCTCTAATGCTTTCTAATTAAATCTCCATTTGAAGACTCTCAAGGGAGTCAGGTCATAAAGCTGCTCATTTGTAGTGAAATTGAGCATATGGAATGTGTAATGTTGGCCTCGACATCCCTGGAGTAGCTCACTATTTGCTTTTGGGTTTGAATTCAAGATCCGGCTAAACCCCATTTTATCATAGCTCAAGAATAATCAGATTAAGCAGAAATTTAGAATTGCATTGGGAATCAGGACCGTGCATTAAGTTCTGTAGCATTATCCAGTCGGTTTTCATGTATTCTTCTAATACTTCTCTGCCTCTAAATTTAGGTGACCCTTCAATTCTGGGAAAACTGTAATTCCATATATAGGTAGTTGCTTTTTACTCTGGATACCACAGCCTTTTGCTCAGAGCTATTAGTGTAACATTTTGGACACTTAAATCAACCTAGTTATCTATTTTTACAAGTTACAAATGTAAGAATTATACATGGCTCCCTTTCCTCTCTCCTTCCTCACTGAATCTGGCACCAAGAACTTTACATTTTAACTTTAGTTCATGTAGTAGACAGAATAAGGGCTCTCTAAAGATGGCCACATCTTAATTTTTATTATTTGACCTTGGACAAACTCTAGCTATTTTGTGCTTTAAGTTTTTCATGTTTACAGTGAGGATTATAGAAGTAGGAGCTAATTTAAAAGGTTTTGAGGATTAAATGAATATATACACATAGAAGACTGCCTGGCAGGAAGTAAGCACTTGAAAATGTAATTAATATGAGCTATAGTTATTCACCTGCATTTTTGTATTTGAGCCTTGTAGAAATCTATGATGTAAGTATTAATATTATCTCTAGTTGTGCATAAGTAAATTGAAGTTTAGAGAGGATAAATAGCTGTGTGAGCAGAGAACCAGAGATTGGAAATCCAGAAATCTGGCTCCAAGACATGTTAGTTTACAATATTTACATGGATGGTATATTATTTATTATTATTATTTTTGCCAGAGGGCACGTGTGCTTGTCAGAGAGACTGAGAGAGACAGAAGGAGAAATCATCCCCTCACTAGGGCATGGTCACGTTGCATTCCCTTCTCCATTTCTTCTTTCTATCAAGGTTGGAGGCATGCACATGCACTCCACGTGTGTCTCTAAATTCCCAGGCCAGAATTCAAACTGTGAAATTGGCCGAGGGGAATCTGACTTTCAACTACTAAGCTCTAAGGACTGGTCCAATACATTAGTTTTAATTAATCAATTTAGAAATAATTTTTCTCAAAATTTGAGATAAATTTTCCATCCCTGCTAAACCGTTCAGATTTTCAAAACTGGCACTTTATGTATGTAACAGAACTAGACCTCGTAGAGAACTGATGGGAATTGGAGAAAGGGCAAAGACAGTTAAAAATTCCCCAGTGTAGTAACCCGAAGCTACTTACATTCAAGGAGAGTTGGATTCAGATAAACTACATTCTGTTAAATAGTGATCAAATGAAATATTACAAGAGTAAGTCTCATCTTCATCTTCAAATCTTTCTTGTACTTATGACATAAAAGAATCCTGCACATTAAGAAATCAGTAGCAGGACCAACCCATGGCCTGGTAGTTACCTGAACTGGATCCCATATGACTGACTGTTTCATTCAAGCTCTGGACCGGGTAGCTATAAAAACATGCCAAGCACGTGTGTATGCATGCCCCAAAATCATGAACAGAGGGAGTGATGGAGGAGAAAATATTGTGGCTTGTTAATTTCTCATGGAAGGTGCTTTCTCCCTTCTCTCTCTGTCACTGGCAAGTGCACAGACCTTCTGTTAAATTACAGAAAAGAAATCAGTATCTTGTATATGAGAACTAGCTGAATGTACTTCTATTAAATAAGGAGTACCCCAGCAAAGTAATAAGCAGGGGACTGACACACTATTGAAATAAAATTATTCCAGACTAAAAGAGAAGTTTGCCTAAGTATTTTAAACCTACCACTTCTCATAATTTGAATTTGTTCTTAACTAGCACATTTTACTCTATCTTTTTAAATTTTCCTCTAAACACACTTATACAAAATATTGTAGACTTGACTTAGGTTCATAATTTAAGGCTAATATGAGATATAACAGGTCTAGGATTCATTTGCTTATTCCATAAATGCTGCTCACTACAAGCCAAAAACTCTCCTAAGTCCTGTAAAACAGAAAACGAAACAAAACAAAAACAAAAGTAAAAGCAAAACAAAATAGTAATAGTAAAAGAATTTAGATTCCAGCAAGAGAAGATAAGTATTAAATGTTAAACAAGTTGGTACATAAAATTACTTACAGATATTTGATATAGAAGGTCATTGAGTCAATACTTATAGCTTGCAGTTAACCACTCTTTACTGAATTTATGTATGGTGTTATCACAATTTTGGAAGATAATTTTGTGAAATAATTTTATTTTTCAGAGCAAGAGACAGAGAACTTTGTAGATTAACAATCTTTCCAAGCTTATATGGCTAGGGAGACAGAGACAGGGAAAATGAGAAATCAACCCAGAGGGAATGACCACATGTAATTCCTTTTCCTTTCAGGATTTTGAGCATGTGCACCCATGTGCGCAGTGTGATTTTCATGCTGCCAGGTTCAAGACCTCAACTGTAGTCGGCCATGTGGAAATCCAGTGCCTCAACCATCTCACTATTTTCTGGCCCTGAAAGAAAGATAGTATTTTGTACAACAAATAGTAGTAATCAAAATTAAGAATACTATGTCTTTTCCAGCGAGAAAGCAAAAGGCTCACCGCTCCCCCCTGGGGGGGTTTATAAAATGTAATGCACAGTAATAAATTAAGAGTAGAGGTCTTTCTGTTTGGAGTAATATATGTGCTTGCATGTAAGTATGTGCACATCCATGAAGTATGGATAGGGATTGGAGGAATGGTCAGAATTTTAGAATGAAAGAAGTAATATTTATACCCATTACCAAAACAATAGAGCACAATCTTCTAGATCAATATTGGAGATGAACAGAATAATTAAAGATGATTTATTAGAAAAGTAAGACAGTTATGTGACAATTACATGCTCTTCATCTGCACTATAGTTACCTTGACTTTAGGGGTGCCTTTCTTTTTCTTTACTATAGGACACATGCACCCACTGGAGAGATACAGAGAACAAAGGAGAGAGGAAAAGTGAGAAAGCACCCCCCAGGGAGGAGGGCTGCACTGCAATCCCTTCTCCTCCATTCTCCTTTCCAAATTTTGGGCACACACATGTGCCCAGTGTGGTTTTTCAAGTTGCCAAGTCCTGGACTCATAGAGCACAGTCAGCCATATGGAATCTAACTGCCTTAACCACCATGCCACCTGGCTAGCCAGTTCAGGGAAGTGGAGGGAGTGTTTGTTCCTTGTTTTAAATGTTTCACTCTATTGTATGCCTCTACTCCCCTGTTCTCATGAGACCGGAACACTGATTGCAGCCGATTTCTCACATTAGCCATTTGTAGTATAGTAAGGAATAGGAGGTGGCTGTGTTGGATACTGATTGACAGTTCTAGTTCTGTTTGAGATACACAGAGAAGATAAAGGGAAACGTGGAAGCTAAAAGGCAAACAGGAAAAATGTAGTAAGTGAAGCATGTAGCAACATAAAACACAAGTAACAGAAATCATAAGATAGAAGAAGTTCCAGGGAAGTAAGTTGGTTACACTAGAGAAGTCATTTCAGGAAGGAGTAGCTGTAAAAACCCAGAGAAAGTAGCATTTGTCCAGAGCCATTAGCTATAGAGGGAGGAATACAGCAATACAGCATGAAGGCAGAAAGCCTGGGGAATGAACTCCTGGAGTCATAACCTTCTGCCCTCCAATCTCCTGTATCTCCCTTAGGTAGAATACTGCTAAACTCAGGTTGTGAGAAAGCGAATGGTTTGGTTCGTATAAATTAGGTAAGGCTTCCATGGTCCAGAGCAGGAGCAATTAAAAATATACAACCAAAAGGTAACTCCAGCTCAACATAAGCAATGGAAAATTCTGGGTTATTATGAAGAAGTGAAATAAATTTGTGAATACTGTAAATATTTAGGTAGATAAAAATGTGTTACCTATAAGAATTGGAAGATTAGTTTCATATATCCCTGAAAATGTCTTTTAAAGAAATTCTTAACTCAAAGATTAATGGCTGAGCCTCAGGCAGTTCTTAAAAACCCATGTAAAGTTTTGCTACTATTTCAAATAAAAGAATACTTGTTTTCTCTGTATAATCCCACACCTTTCGTTGAATTCTTAAAGATATTTGAAGCTCCCCCCAAAAAAGATTCACAACCATGGATCAGTATAAATTCAAGATGAAAAGATTATGAGCAAAGAATTTTATATTCTTGTGGATTGCTTTCATGTAAGATAGAAATAGAAGATGATCCTGGACATAGAGTATTTCAGAAATATATGCCTTCCGTGACCTTGAGAAAGCTTACCTCAGCTAACAAAAACATGAACCAAGATTAAAAGTACGTGGATAGAAATAGTGTGAGATAGAAAGGAAGTAGAGGATATTAAAACTGATTATATACAATGTTAAAATAATCATAAGTATAATTACAAATGTGGAATATTTTAATATGAATTATCTGTGCATAAATGGTCAACCCATTACAAAAAAGACTAAGTTTGTTTTGGAAAAGAGAGAAAAGTGGAGATGTAGTTGATAAAAATTAATGACTTCAATTTTACAGTCTCATATATTAATAGAATATAAGAAAAAGTAACTTAAAATCAATTGATTAATGCGAGAAGTATAAATTAAATAATGCTTTTGAGACACTTAAGGAAATCACTTGAAGATTACAAGTGAATGAATTCCAAATCACTGTGGAATGAAAATATTTCACATAGTGAAAGAGAGGAAGAAATACAACGACAAGAAATAAAATTAAATGAGAGAAATATGACCACCAACATTGGTTATGGAAATATCTATATAAATGTAAAATATTACCATATCAAAAACATTCAACTGTAATCTGTTCATAAGAAGCACATCTAGAAAAACTAAATGTTGGAAAGTAAAAGATGCATAAAGATTAATAAAAAAATTTGTAAGTGAAATGTAGAGGCAATGGCCATAATTTATGAAAAAGTTGAATTCAAGGCAAAATGGATTAAAAACAAATAGATATTTTTTGTCTATAGAATAAATAAAGCGTTTAATTTTATGTGCTAAAATACCAAATTCTATAGATTGTCAGTTTATTTCTGCTATTATAACTGAACTCCACATACTGGGTAATTTATAAACAATAGAAGGTTGTTTTGCTCATGTTTTTTGGGGGATATAAAGTCCAATAATATGGTACAGCATCCGGTAAGGATCATTGTATGACAGGAGTGCAGAGGGCGGAAATGGGTATGTGAGAGGGAGAGAAAAGAGCAAGGGAGGACCACTCTACTTGCCAGAAGATACATGCACTTGCCAGAAAGACGGTGGGGGGAGGGAAAAAGTACCCCTGCAAAGGAACATGGTCATGCTGAAATTCCTCTTCTTCCATTTCTCCATCCTCTCAGGATTTGGGTCCTGCACACACATACACTCAAAAGTGTTTTTCAAGCTGCTGGGCCTGGGATTTGAAAGATGGCTGGCCATATGGGATCTGGCTCCCTTAACCACTAAGCTATAAGGCCGTCCATTTCTTTTTTTTCTAATAGCTGGCTCAGATATAGATACAATGGCTGCTATAATTTAGGGGAAGAAATAGAAGCTAAATGTGGAGGGTAGTGGGTGGTATAAAAAGGAAACAAAAGGAACTGGATGGTGTATTAATTATGAACTCACTGTTCTTCCTAATTTTATTCCTTCAGTAGCATTAGAGACCTAAGCTGCTATCTTGATCTGTGTTAAGTTGTCAGTTTGTGAGTATTCTCACTGAAATCAATGTTTTTGTTTGTGAGTTCTTTCACGTGTATGTGAAACACCTGTGTTTGGTTCCATACATTTTTAAAAAAATCAGAATGTGAGCCATAACTTTATGTAGTAATAGACTTTGTGTTTTCTAAGCATCTTAAGATATTTTAAATATTTTAAAAAATTCCCTATGTATCAATTACTTATTTGTTTTTCTTCCTCCATCCACCATGAACCCTATCCTCAGGAGAAATAATTATTCTGAATTTGGTGTTAGTCATTCTGTTCATCTTTTTTATAAAAGTTGGTTCTTTTGTTAAATTGTAAAAGTTTCATATATAGGTTATGTGCTCTTTCAGTCTTTTACTGTGCCTTTTTTCCCTAATTTTCATAGTTTGTGAGATTAATTCATGATGATATTCATTTTCTTAGTTCATTTATTTTTGCTGTGATACAGCACTCCCTTATATTAAAATTAATTTTTTAAGGTTTTTGCCATAAGGCTCATGAACTTGCCGGAGAAAGAAAGAGAGAGGGAAAGTAAGAAATCACCTCTCAGGGTGGATGGCCATGACACAGTCCTTTCTCCGTTTTCCTCTTGGCATTTTGGGCACACATCTGGCTTGAGTTTTAAGACACCAAGTCCGGGCCTTGAACTGCATTCAATCACGTGGGAATACAATGCCTTAATTCACCATGCTACTTCCTCACCCCTAATTTATCTTTTATTTAATGATAGAGGTCATGTGCTTATGTACATGATAGACAAAGAAAGAGTAAAAGAGAGAGAGAGGGAAGCACCTTTGACAGTCTCTCGTTGCATTCTGATCCTCTTTTTCCAGCCCTCTAAAGCCTAAGGGTTCTGTGTTCCAAGTACTCCACTCCAGTGTGTTTTCAGCTGACTGGGATCCTATTCTGTGGTAGATATATAGCTCATGACCTTGCCTGGACTTACTGCTGTACCATAGTGACTGCAGCATCATTTATCTTTGTTCCCTTTGATGGTCATTTGCATTGTTTATATTATTTTCCTATAAAAATCAATGTTGATTTGAACAATTTTGTATGTCTTTTTGTGGACAAATAATAGCTTCATTACTGTACACCTTCGGGTAAAATTTCTATATCATAATGGATGTGTGTGTTCACCTTTACTAGTTCTTGACAAATTACACTACAGATTCTCCAAATCTGTGTCAAGACTTAGCACTGTCGAATTTTAAAAATGTGCCAACCTATGAAGTTTGAAGTAATACATCTTTTTTACTTTGAATTGTATTTTTACTAGCAGTGTGGTTGAGCTTGTCATGTGTTTTTTTCAGCCATTTATGTTTTCACACTTGTAAATTTCCTGTTGTCAACTTTGCATATTTTTTAGAGGTTTTTGCATTAGGGCATTCACACTTGCCAGAGAGATACAGAAATACAGAGTCAGTGAAAGGAAAATAAATCACCCCCTGGGGGAAAGGCCATGCTGCAATCTCGGGATGGCCACACCATAATCCCTTCTCCTTCATTCGCTCCCCAGGATCCTGGGTATACATGCACACCCACTTGGCATGATTTTCAAGCCACCAGGTCCAGACTGCAATCATGGTCGGCTATGCAGGAGGCCAGCAATGTAACCACTACAACATCTGCTGGTCCCATTCCATTTTCCCCCCTTATTTGCTGTAAGGTGCATGCACCTGTTGGAGAGAGAGAGACAGAAAGTACCCGCTTCCATGCGGGTTGGTTATACTGCGATCTCTTCTCCTCCATTTCTCCCTCCTTTTGGAATTTTGAGCACTCACACATGTACCCAGAGTGCTCTTCAAGCTGCCAGATCTGGGACTCAAACCACAAAGTGACCATGTGAGATCGAGATGCCTTCTATCGGCTGGATCCTATTTGCTGCTTTCTTAATGATTTATTAGATGGGACTGCATTCTTTATTTTAAATATAATCTAGTTAAATTTAACTATTTAAATCTCCATACAGAGAACGTTTGCTTCTTTGTCAATGGTATTTATCCTCCCATATAAAATCTGCGTCTTCATTATACTCCCAAATATAAAAGCTTGAAAGAGGAACAAACTTTTCTAATTTTGCCTCTGTCCTCTGTCTTTCATAATTGGAGCATCCGCCAGTTCAGAGTCTGAAAGAGATAATGCTAATAGAAGGAGCAAAAAAATTCCCCGTTTTTTATTTCTCTCTTGTGGCTGGTTGTAATGTGAGTTTCTCCCCAGGCTCTTGTGGAATTGCTGACATAAAGTACAGGGAGACCTTAGCAGCAGGAACAGATCAATGAGCAACCCCTGCTATTCCTGCTCAGTGTTGAGGACCATATTCTAGCACTCTTCCCTTCGATCACTCACCACTGGGTGCTCCTCCACCAGGCCCCGGGGTGTTCTTAGGCTACATGTGTTATTCATGAAATACTAGGGTTCCCAGTTTCTGCTAGAATGAAATCAGTTACATTTATCTTCATTTTATATTTTGTAAAGAGGCTTGGTTTTACCTTTTAAACATTTAGAGTTTATATGATCTTATTTACGTGATTTAAAATTAAAAAGCAAAAGAAAAATTTCTGGTTTATCCTTCCCCTCAGACTAATACTAATGATTCTACATATAACTTATATTACATATAATGTTACATTTACATGTAATATATAATTCTATAAAATCATTAAAATATATATGAATCATAAGAAGTATACACACACATATTTATTTCTTATTTTTAAAGAATCAGGGTCATTTTCTTCACAGAGCATGTACTGTGGTAGGTAGAATAATGTTCCCCAAAGATTTCTATGCCCTGATCCCTGGAACATGAGAATATGCTAGAAAAAGGGTTCTTGCAGATGTGATTAAAGGTCTGAGCACATGACTCCTTCAAGATAAAGAACTTTAAAAGTGATCACAAAGAGATGTGACTAAAGAAGGGTCAGACGGTGATGTGATATTGCTGACTCTGAAGATGATAGAAGGGAACCATGAGCCAAGGAATGTGCGTGACCTCTAAAAGAAAAAAGATACAAGGAAATTGATTGTCCTCTAGACCTCAAGAAAAAAATGCAAGTGGAAAAAACCTGCACATACCCTGGTGAGACCTGTGTCAAACATATGACCTATAAAATAAAAAAATAAAAAAATCTAATTGTTTTATGTCTTTGTGTTCATTTGTTATAACTGCAACAATGGAAAACAAATACAATATTTGTACCTTGGTTTTTTGTAGTTTAAGAAATATTTTTTTCATATCAGTGCATAGAGGGATTATTCAAAATTTTTTAAGAGAGTTTTTGCTATAGGACATATGTGTACACAAGAGAGACAGAGAGACAAAAAGTGAGAAATCACCTCCTCCCCACCCACCCCCCCGGAGGGATGGCCATGCCGCAATCTCTTCTCTTCTATCCTCTTCTTGGGATTTTGGACACATAGGCACACAAATCCTGTGTGAGTTTCAAGTCATCAGGTCCAGGACTCGAATAGTGGTCGAATATGTGTGAGTCCAGTGATGTAATCATTAGCCATCTGCTGGTCCCACTTAAGCTTTTTTTTGAAAGCTTTTCTTTCTTTTTATACTTTCTATGGGCTGAACTTACTGCCTCAGAATTCATATACCTACTCCCTAATGTGATTGTATTTAGAGCTAGGATCTTTAGGATGTGACTTGATTATGAGGACAAGAGTTTCAAGTATGAGATCAGTGTCCTTGCTGAAGAGATTTCAGAAAGACCCGTGCCCCCCTTTTTTGGGGGGAGGGGTATTTTTACTATAGGGCACATGTGCTCACTGTTGAGACAGAGAGAGAGTGAAAGTGAGAAATCACCCCACAAGGGGAATGGCCATACCACAATCCCTTCTCCTCCATTCTCCTCCTGAAAATTTGAGCATGTATGCACTCGTCTGGTGTGAGTTTCAAGCCACCAGGTCTGAGACTCAAACCGCTATTGGCTATGTGGCAGTCCAGCACCTTAACTACTATGTCACCTGCTGCCCTCCTTTTCCTGTGGGGCTCCTTTTACTGCTTGAAGTTACAGTGAACAGAAAGCAGGCTCTGAAGCAAGCCGTTACCAAACACTGAATGTGCCTGAGCCTTGGTCTTGGACTTCCCATCCTCCAAACAAAGAAATTAATTTCTGTTGTTTATAAACTCTTCAATTTAGGGCATGTTGTTACAGTAGCCTGAACAGACTAAGAGCACTTAGTGAAGGCCAGTTTCTTTAGCATTCCAAATAGTATCACAACGTATAATCTTGCATCAGTGCCTGTTTTCATATACAATTTAACACATAGGGAAAATCTTAAAAATGACTGACCATTCAATAGGAATTTGAATTTTACATTTTAATTGCTATTTCTTGATTAGACCTCATAGAGCTTGTTTCAGTATATAGGCTATGTCTCAGTGTTCTTTGTCTCCTTGCCTTTGCTAATACGGTATGTAATTGGGCATACCATTATCGACTTGATAGTGGATAAATAGATTCCTAATTTGAATTCATGTAGCTCTTGTGGTGAATAAAGTTGAGAGTCTATTATTATGTTTGAAAGTTATTTGTATTTCTCATTCTGTGAGTTTTCCTTTTTCTTTCCTTCCTCTCTCCCTCCCTTCTTTCCTTGCTTCTTCCCTTTCTTCCTTGGTTCCTTTTTTCCTTCCTTCCTATTGTTTGCCTATGTTCATTTGTGCTGGGTTATTAGACATTTTCTTGATATGTCAATTCTTTGTATCTCCTAAAGAAACAAATTCTTCTTCTTTTGGCTTTGCTTTTAGAATCTTTGTCAACACACATGTGCATGTGTGTATGCATGTGTATTCAAATTTACCAATATTTTAGTGTTTTGGAGTTTGAGTTTTGTATTTTTAAAAATGTTCACCAATATGATTTTTGACACTTTCTTTTTTTATGACTGCCTAAAAAAGACTTATATCTTTGAACCGTTTTCTTTTGCTGAAAGTTATGAAAAAACTTTGCTCTTACTTTTTTCCAGAAGGCTATCTAGTTGTTTTAACACCATTTTTTTTTTTCCTGGAGAGGTTTTTGTTATAGGGCACATGCGCTTGCCAGAAAAACAGAGACAGAAAGATAGAAAGCGAGAAATCACCCCCCAGGGGGGATGGCCACGCTGCAATCCCTTCTTCTCCGTTCTCCTCTCGGGATCTTGGGCACACACACACACGCACCCGGTGTGAATTTAAGCCACCAGGTCTGGAACTTGAACCATGGTCGACTACATGGGAGTCCAGCGACATAGCCATTAATGCCAGTTGCTGGTCCCATTTATTAAATATGCTGCATCTATTTTTAATATGCTTTTTAAAAATAATTTCCTTTGAAACCAAAGTTTCCCACTTGCATGAGAATATATAAGGTATGTTTTCTGTATTTTTGTGAATGGATAGATAATTTAATTGGATACAGCTTGGCAGGAGATGAAACAGACCCCAAATAGGTCGATTGCCAAGCTGTCCCAGTTTATCTAGTGCCTAAACCAACACACAGGCTTTTCTTCGAGAAAACCATTCCTCTTTCCCCTGTTCTAGTCATAGTCTGATTGTTCTGCCAATCACCCCAAACTCAGAGTTAAAAATATGATTTACCTTGACCCAGCTACGGACAGTATTTCATCCTTTGGCAAGCCATACCTAAGTCTCTGTTTATGTATTTGTTTATTTAAGCTTTGCTAGAGGAAAAGAACATTCTTCACATTGGTTTTGTACTGAGAAAACATGACAGAAGCTTCCAGATAGTATTATTTTCAGTTAGCTGAAAAATGTGGTCTGAGGGAAGAAAGTTGACCTACAGAAAAAAGATGAGGTAAGAAGATACTCTTGCTATTGAATCACTGGTTTAAAACACCACTGTGTTCCAGATTCTTATTCTACCCAAAATTTGGTTGTTCTTTTTTCTCTGACAATTATCAGAACCAAGTTCATATGTCCCCTTTTCTGTTGAATTAATCGTTATTGGTTTGAATAGTTAACAGTTGAGTAATCATGACTAAAACAAGAACACTGTTTATAAAATTAAAGTACCATCTCTCCCAGAAGTTATTTGAAAAAGCTTTATTTAATATACATATCCAATATCGATACTATAATTTTAAAACATGGTGACTAATATCTGTGTAAATTTTGCTAGATACCTACTGTGAGGAATCTGGGTCTTTATGATGGTATAGCCTTTAGAGTTTTAGACAAGCCAGAAATCTGGGCAAATGATTATGTAATGAATTAAATAGTAGATCGATACCAAGTCACTTTCAAAATTTCATTGTTTATCATTAAACAGCCAAGTAACCATGAGAATTATAAGTGAAATAGAATAACACAGAGTATTTTGTCTGGTATATAACAGAACATCAAAAACAGTAATTTTTCTGTATCTTAGATAATAATGGCTGTCTCATTAATTCAAAGAATTCCAACAATATCCTATAATGTTTCAGTGTCTCATCAAGTCTAAATAGTTTTGTCTGGAATGGAACGTGGCACACATTAGAAATGCAAAATATATTTGTTGAATTTTTAAATGACTCTTTTCCAGATAATTACAATTGAACACTGCCTTTTTGTTGAGTCGTCAGAAAAGTCCTGATGCATTTTTACACAAAAAACATACATGGAAATGAAAAATTTTCTGTTGATGGTAACATCTATGATAATATCTTTAACTGGACTAATACACAGTGTACTCATGCTGGAAAAATTCATTTTACAAGCTGTAATGATATACAGTGATTGAATGTATATGAAAAAAGAATCAAATAGACTTAAAAACATGAATAAATAAGTAAATAAAAATAAAGAACAAAAAGTACTGGCAAAAAAAAAAGAGAAAGTAAAATACATCCTAACTTTTCTGAGAACTCTATATTCATCCCTGCTGTTGCTGCCCTAACTCATCCTCTTGCCACATCTAGAACAGTCCAGCTCAACACTTCTAACCTATCTCCTTGCATACACTTATACTTTCATAACTTCTGAAGTGATATTTAAAGCAAACCTTTGAAAAATGTACTATTTTAATGATTTCCAAATTCTTTTTTTCTTTGTTTTTTTTTTTTTTTTTTTTTTTTGGGGGGTTTTTCTTTTTTTTTTTTTTTTTTTTTTTTTGGAGAGGTTTATGCTATAGGGCAGCATGCGCTCGCCAGAAAGACAGAGAGAGATAGAGAGATAGAAAGCCAGAGAAATCACCTCCTGGGGGGAGATGGCCATTCCGCAATCTCTTCTCCTCCATTCTCCTCTCGGGATCTTGGGCACGCACGGACCACCCCCCTCCCCCGTGAGTTTAGCGACATAGCCATTACGCTAACTGCTGGTCCCATGATTTCCAAATTCGAATGTGAGTATGTACAGTCTATTTGGTATAGCTCTAATGGACGGTGATAGTCTCAATGTGTTTTTCATTATGTCATATTATTTATACTTGCTGTGCTTATTATTTATACTTCAACTGGTGCCTGCTATAAATTGAGTAATGCTGTCAGGCATTAAGCACCTTGCAATAAATCATATCTTGGAATGTTCTATATCAGGTAATTTTCCATAAAGTTACTAGAGGAAGCAAACATGGTGGATAATCAAGAGTTTCTATTTCAGAGGGAAAAAAAAAAGAGAGTACAAAGGGAGTCACTGGACAAACATGAAGAATAATTGAATTATTGGAAAATCAAAGAGTTAGAAGATTTATTAATTAAGCCCTCTGACGCTGTTCCACCCCCACCTGTGAACACTAAGGCTTGAACATTATGAGCATAAAAGCAACAATTGCTGGGATGTTTTACAAGCAGGCCTAAGGCTACATCATCTTCATTAAATATGCTATGGCATTATTTTCAGTTTGAGCATCAAACACTATTCTTGTCATAAAAAACAGAAAACATTATAATAACTATAAAACATAATCATTAACTACTAGCATGAGTCCTCTTTTTGAAAAGCACTTGTTTAAGGGATTACAAATATTTATTGAATACTTATTTGATTATTAATTATAAGTCTGAAGTACTTTTGCCTTTATAAATTATGTTTTAGGTAACAAAAAAATTGGAGACAGAAAATAAAAAAGAAAACTTAGACCCTAGAAACTTGAGAACACACCAGTAACTCCAGTATCCATAGACTCACTGTTATGAAGTAAATGTTTGTGTCCAGCCCAAATCCTTTTGTTGAAGCCCTAACCCACAATATGACTGCATTTGGAGTTATGACCTATGAAATGATACAGGTTAAATAAGGTTGTAAAGGTGGGGCCCTGGTTTGATGGCAGTAGTGCCCTTATCAGAATGGATGTCAGAGACCTCACTTTCTCATCTCTCTGCTTTGTGAGGACACAGGAAGAAGATAAAGGATACAAGGCAGAAAGAGAACGCTCACCACAGCCAGATAGGCTAAACACTATTTGGACTCCAGAGCTATGAGAAATTAAATTTTTGTTGTTTAAGCCATATGTCTTTGGTACTTCGTTATGGAAACCTGAACTAAGACACATGCTTTGACAAGCTCAAGTAGTAGAGGAAGGTCTCTTTCCCCTTTTTGTTTTATTTTCTTATTTTTTTACAGAGAGATTTTTTTTTTTCTATAAGGTGTATGCACTGGCCAGAGAGACAGAGAAAGACAGAGAGACAGAAAGCAAGAAATCCTCCCCAGGGGATGACCATGCCATAAACCCTTCTCTTCTATTCTCATCTCTGGATTTTGGGTACCCACGCACATGCACCTGGCGTGAGTTTTAAGCCATTGGGTCCGGGACTCAAACCACTGTTAAGTATGTAGGAGTCTAGCGGCGTACCCATTACACCATCTATTGGTCCCAATCACTGTACATCTTTACTGCATACAGAATAAATTTTCTCAGCATGCGTATACTATATATTAGACTAGTCAAAGATATTACTGTACACATCATCAACAAATAATTTTCCATTTTAGTTCCCGTTAAATGTTCTGCTTCTTTTTTCCCTTTAATTCCTTCCCTTCCTCCCACCCCCATACCCACCCATCCTCCATTTCCCACTCTCCTCCCACACTGTCTCCAGTATCCACAGTTGCTCTCCACGTTGTTATACCTTCCTATCTTTCACTTTTTGCTAGAGAGTGCAATATTGAGTAGAGACATGCAATACCTTTCTTTCATAGTGTGGCTTAACTTTAAATCTTTGTTTTTAAGAAATACCTACTTATTTATATGCCTTCATTGGTTCTTTTGCTACCTGATTAGACCCTAAGGTATAGTTTCAAACACTCTGCCATGTTTACTCAGGCTTGTGAGTCTCCTTGCCTATAACTGCTTTCACCACGTGTTCAAAGGTCTTAGCCCTGGCTCAGAATCCTCATGTAATTCCGATCTACATGACTGATTAAGTCTTACTCATGAACGCTAATCACCACTAATCGAACAGTTCCAAATTTAAGAATTGGCACTGCCCTGACTAGTTTTGTATTTACAGACAAGTCCCTTAACCTTTATGACCCTCAATAATAAACTGTAGAAAATAGCCCCTCTTTTCCAAAATGATTATGAAAATAAAATGATATATCTACAGTGCATAGCACATGGGTATTCACTAAATGAAATTGTTCTGTAGCTAAACTCTTGTTCCCAAGGAGTAGAAGAAAAATGTATCTACTCATTATAGTAGTGAACAGAAATAAACATCTTTTAGAGCTAGGTAGAGCTGATGCTACTCTGAAATATTTTATTCTGAAAAAGCTCATTTGGTCAAAAGATGGTCTTAGAATAAAATCCAATAAAATATAGGCTAAGTCCACAGGAAGCACTATCACAGAACCCAATGAAATTCAATTTAGTTCTTTACCCAGGCTTATAAATAAGTGCTGAAGTTGCCTTTCTCCATTTAAAGTGCTTTCAGCCAAGACAAACAACTCAAACCCTTTTATTTTCCCTTAGTCGCCCTTAAATGAACACCTTAGTTATTTCTGACATCTCTAATCCAACCTGGAGTTCTCTATACATTCTATAGCTGCTATTTATTTTCTCCAGAGCCTAATAGTTCCTGCCCTTCTAAAAGATGAATTCAGAAGTCCTTTCCCAATGTTTTACTCATGGTTGCTACAGGTTGGAGAATTTACTTCAGAACTCATCATAGGACTAAGCAGTAGACCCAATCCCCTTCAGTATGAAGCTGTGAAGAAAACTTGTTTCACCATTTTCCAGCTAAGGGATAAAACAGCAGTTATGGAATCCATACCTGGTGATTAATTGCAGAACTTTGGACTGTCACACAGATGGCCACACTTCACAGTATCACACTAGAAACTTCATAGGAGTAGTAACTTCAAGGGGATTCAGACATAATGCCACAACCCCATCCCACTGCTGCAGCTTAAAGTAGCAACAAGTTGATCAGAGATAGACTTCACAAATGAGAACTGTAGGTAGCCTAGGGGAAAAAAAATTCTTCTAATAGGTGTCTGCATCAAGTTTTCCCTTCTTTTTTGAAGACTTGCAATTTTATCTTTATTTAGTTTAATATTGCCTTGATTAATTGGTAATACATTCAAAACAGAGATAGAATAACAAACATGCAATTGATAAAGTGTAAATACACTTTTCAAACAATGGTAGGAGACAGAATGACACTTTTGTGAATTAATGAAAATTCAAACTAAATGTAGATTGAATGGTATATGAACAATATGAGGCATACTTGAGAGACCAGAAAAAATGAGGACATACTCCTTTAGTTACTTTTAGTTAAAGATTTTGATAATTTTTAATTAAGAATAAATCTGATGAATGTTGTATAAAAGCTCTAATTTTACTATCTGCATGTCTGTATACATGGCACATGTACAATCATGTTTAAGTCTTTATCACATCCAATAATATAATACTAATGAAATATTATTGCTTTAAAAAGTTCCCCTCAAGAATAACTTTCTTAAGAATTGGTTGTATTTTAAAAGTTGAATAAATTTCTATTTTAATTTAAAAATAACTCAAATTTTAATGAGTAAAATTTTATGTTGTCTATGGCAAAATTATATCAAAGATATTTTGAATTTTATAAGATATTTGTAAAAATTAAGGTAACGTATAGCATAAACATTGCTTAAAATATTAAATTTATTCAATCTTTTGATAAATATTTGATTTCCTATGAGTCAGGCATTTTTCTAGCTACTGGGAAATTCCATAAATTAAAAAAAAAAGGCATAAAAATTCCTATCCTAATGGAGTACATTCTAGTTGGGGTTCAATTGTTAAGGCAGTATGATCTCAAGAAAAATAAGGAGCAAGAATAAGGACTTTAGAGTACAGAAAGAGGTGGAAGTAATTGGAGTTTTAAATGGAATAACCAAGGAAGGATCAGACATTTTTTGCACCAAAATAAACTTGTACTCTAATTCCTTCTTTCCATGAATGTTTTGAAGTCCTCATATATACATTCTGATGGCTTGATTTTTCTCTAGAGAACCCTAATGAATACACCAGTTAAAAATATAAGCCAGGTTAGCCCTCCTTGCTTAGTGATTTAATTTTTTTTTTTAATATAGCAAGTCAAGGAGGTTATTGAAGGAGAGAGGGAAGGGAAACAGAGCTTCCAAGAAGGAGGGGTGCCAGAAAATGGGTTGCCAAGGATGAAATGGGGTCAGGGGTTTTTATCTGGGTCAGAGGGACCTTGTTCAGGTTTGTTTTCAGGTATGGCTCCCACTCGCATTCCTCTCTTGCTGGGGAGAGGTACATGATGGTTGGGTCCAGTTATTATTGTTGTAATTTTGGAGTGGATATGCTTAGTGGTTAAGGGAGCCAGCAGTGGTTCCAATCCCTACTCTGAGAGTTTAAAAAATCCCTGGGGGGACCAGTAATTGGTGTAACGGCTATGTCGCTGGATTCCCATGTAGTCAACGGTGGTTTGAGTTCCAGATCCAGTGGCTTAAACTCACGCCGGGCACATATGCGTGCATGTCCAAAGTCCCAAGAGGAGAATGGAGGAGAAGGGATTGTGGCATGGACATCCCCCCTGGGGGTTGATTTCTCACTTTCTGTATCTCTGTCTCTCTCTGTCTGGCATGAACACGTGTCCTATAGCAAAAACCTCTAAAAAACAAAACAAAAAAATAAACCCTGAGTATATGTTTAGCATGCCCCAAATCCTAGCAGGATGGATGGGGAAATGGAAGAGAATAAACTGCAGCATGACCAGGCCTCATTGGGAGTGCTTTTTTTTTCCTTCTCTGATTCTGTCTCTCTGGTGAGTACACAGGTCCTCTGGCAATTACAGAAAAATAAACAGTGGAAAAATGTAAGCTAAACAATGTCCTTTCTCCTCAGTCATCCACTTCCTTTATAGTGTTTCTGTACTTCTCTCTTATAAACACCAGCTTCAGATATTTTTAATATGTATCTGAATACAGGGAGATCCAGTGAAGACTTTAAGTCAAGACTTTAGAATTTAGAATTGGACAGTAAGGAAAGCAACTTCATCATCCTAATGGTTTCTTAGTAAGGCTTATTCCTGCCTGCTTTTCTGGACATGCCAGCATCTCACACTGAAGGCTAATGAGCATTTGGGAAGCCAACATTTTGTAATTCTTCCCCCCATTACAAATGTATTAACCGTTACTATTCAGTGATAGGTACATTTATTCTGATGATCAGTTTTCTTGTGTCTTTTCCTCAATAAGCCGATTTTATATAGATACATTATATGTGTGTGTGTGTGTGTGTGTGTATACACACATCAATTTTACATAATTTTTACATACATTATATATATATATATATATATGTTATGATATCAGGAAATGTGTCCATACAATGTGATGAAGAATTAGTAAGTGACTTCTAATAAAACTTCTTTTGCTTTTTTGTGGGTCAGACCTGATTTTTCATCTTTTCATTGAGATATCTACAAGGAACAAAAAATATCTATGCTTCCTTAAGATTGATGGATTTCTTTAATTCATAACACATTTCTCCACTGTTTCAGACATTAAACTGAGCTAGGATGAGTAAGGCTATTAACATTTTTTGGCATAGCAGGAAAACACACTGGGTTGCAATGCAGTGTGATATGAGTCATAATGGAGAGAAGGGTGACACTGCATTAAAGTAGAAAGGTGAGAGTGACATGGACAGAGAGAACCAGGGAAACGTAATGTTCTATAATAGAAGGAAAATCTAAGTGCCCTGGAATGACGAAGAGTTTTCAGGTTTGGAATCGGAGGAGGACATTCTGGTACATGCCTTGCATAACAACAGAGAGCAAGTAACTTGATGGTGACATCAGGAAAACTCCAGTAGTTCTTTTGGAATTTGAAACAAAGAGTTCACAACTATAGATACTAGAAACTGCATGGGTTTGGGGGGACTACTCAGGAAAAATATGTTTGGCAGGCACAAGAATGCATGTTAACAAGGCAAGTAGGTTATGCAATGGTATTCTAAAAGAGTAAAAATAATAGAATGTTGCCAATTATATATGTATTTATGTAAAATCTAACAGAATGAACATTGAAGGTAAATATCTTAATGTAATACTCTTTGTCGAAGATGATGAATATGGAAATATCCTTCTATTGATTATCACATACTGCATGCATGCTTTGAAAAACCATATTGTACTCCACAGAGATGAAAGAGGTACAACAATTAAATATAATCATTAAAGAAAAGAGTTCATAACACTTAAGAGTGTGTTGGAAAGGAGGTAGACTAATAAGGGAAAGTATTTTGAGAACTTCAGAATTGCTAGGTCTTGATTCTAGTAACTGGTGCTATTTGTGCTTTGTCCATGCCCACTGCCTTTTTGGGAATCGGTGTCAGCTGCTAGCACATGCATTTCTTTGTGAAAGTACTTTTTTCTTTTTTTGTTTGTTCGTTTTCCATTATGTGTGTGTGTGTGTGTGTGTGTGTGTGTGTGTGTCTTTGAAGACTGCCTTGTCAGTGAATATAACAGAATGAAAAAGCTAGGGAATCATTCTGCATTCACTCCAACTATTGATCTCAGGGGTTGATATATAAATATTCCTGCTATCTGGCCCGTTTAGTGGGACAATATTGAGAAACATGTTCTACACTGGCTCCTAAAGTTTCTATAGTGAATTAAACCTACAGTCACTCATAATTAGATCCTAAGTTTGCGGTGCTGGCACTGATAACAGAAAATGGACATACTGCAGTACTCTAGTTATTAAGAAGCTCATCCATGCTAATCTGGGTTGGATACAGGTAATATGCATTGTTTATATAATATTTCTAGTATTTGTAAGCTCAATAGCAACGGTAAGGGTTGTGTAGTCAGTTTGCTATTGCTAAGTGTCGTTGAAACACTGAAGGAAAAACAAATAAGAGACTCAAGTCAACTACCAAACTGAAGGCACAGTGTGAAAGCCAGAGGGCCTTCGGGCAACATTTAAAGAGATTCTTATTCTTTAACCAGTAAAGAATAGACTGAACCTAGGTTTCATGTATGATTGTGAGACTAGTGAATTCACACACAAGTCTTGTTAGTTTTCAATGCTAAATCAGGGCTACAAAACCTGAATGGGAACATTGAATGGAATTCAGAATAAGTTGTAGTCTTACGTTTAGGTTCCCAAGACCCTGTTTATTGGCATAAGCATTTCCATCTTTGAATCACTAGTCTGGTAAAAATTAGTTCTGATAAAGGAGTGCACAAATCTCTCAGGGGAGAATAACATGGAGGGCTATTAAGACTTTCTCCTACTTCTGCCCTTTGGTTCTAAAATTCTGTCTTCTAGTTCTCAGGATTATACCACTTTATAATCATGGTTGGTATATGCTACCTGCTGACTGAATGCATGCAACCCCCAACCTTGTACCTTAACCGTGCTTTTAAAGAGCCATTCCAAATTTCTACTATGCCAGAAGCTTGTGAGAGTCAGACCAGTGGATTCTCTGGTCATATGCTCTCTATGATATCCTCCCCTCCCCTACCTGCATCAAAAGGTGGGTTTCTTGGTCCAAGATAAGATCAAATATGACTGAGACAGTCATTAACAAGGCAGTCTATGAGCCCTGGGATAGTGGTGATGACTGAAACTCTGAGGTCAGAGGCGATAAAACCTTTTACCAGGCCAGTCTACAGCATGGTGGTTAAGGCAGCTGGATCCCACATGGACAGCTGTGTGATTTGAATACCAGATCCAGTAGCTTGAAAAGCATTCTGGTGGTCTGTGCAAGAATGCCCCAAATCATGAGGGAAGTGAGAGGTGGAGGGGAAGGGATTACAGTATGACCATTCCCTATGGGGAATGTTTTCTCAACTTCCTCCTCTCTCTCTCTCTCTCTCTCTCCTTCTGTCTCTCTGGTGAGCTCATATGAGAACTCACATGACCTTTTTTTTTTTTTTTGGAGAGGTTTTTGCTATAGGGCATGTGCGCTTGCCAGACAGACAGAGACATAGAGATAGAAAGTGAGAAATCACCCCCCAGAGGGGATGGTCATGTCGCAATCCCTTCTCTTCCATTCTCCTCTCAGGATCTTGGGCACACACACAAACGCGCCCAGCGTGAGTTTTAAGCCACCGGGTCCGGGTCGTGAACCGTGTTCGACTACGTGGGAGGCCAGTGTCATAGCCATTACGCTAACTGCTGGTTCCCAAGAACTCACATGACTTCTGACAAATTAAACAAACATATAAACAGAAAACAAGAAAATCCATTTCCTAATCAGATTCACTTTAACCCATGTTAAACTCAGTCCTGTCACTGTTTCTTTAAGTTGGTGATTAATTTCTGGAAAGGAAGGAAGGAAGAAGTAGGGAACTTACACAAAGAACTGTACTAGAGTAAGATATT
This sequence comes from Tupaia belangeri chinensis, assembly GCF_000334495.1. Taxonomy (NCBI): domain Eukaryota; kingdom Metazoa; phylum Chordata; class Mammalia; order Scandentia; family Tupaiidae; genus Tupaia; species Tupaia belangeri. The sequence goes on from NW_006159668.1 coordinate 495,863, forward strand.
ATACCTGCAGCTTCAATTTCTTCTGAGAAATTGACATTTCTCACCTTTTTCTAGCAAATATTGTTTTGTTCCCCTAATTTTCCACCTATCCTCAGATGGGTACCTCTGAGCAATCAAAACCCTTGGTAAGGTATGCTGTTGCTGCAATTAGACAGTTACATTTACTCTCAAGAAAGCACCAAGAAGCTCGATAGTGAATCAACTCCCAATATTTATACTCCATACAGCTTTCATTATATAGCAGCACGTCTACCTCTTCATAAACATCAGAGTTAATTACCATTTACAGTCATTTTTTTCTCTATTGATCTGTCATTATGATAAGCCCACAATAATAGAAATGATGTTCTCTCTTTAAGATGAATTTGCATCTCCCTCCTCTTCTCCATTGTGGTAGTATTTTTTTTTTTTTTTCGGAGAGGATTTTTTTTAATTTTTATTTTTATTATCATCATAATCTTCTTTATATTACATTGGATTACATATAACTTTACAGTGTATTACATTGCTTTTTCAAAAGGGAATGCCATACATGTCAGTCAATACAGAGACATTAATCTCCCCGCTTCAATATTCAATATCTTTTCTATGATTTTCCCAATTATTATTTTTATTATTCTAATTTTTTTAAAACAGTCAATCACTATTTCTCATTTTGCTTGTAAAAAGACTTTACCCATCATGAAATACTTCTAGACCAATCTAGTTGAGAATACTATGCATGTCATCATCAACAGGTAATAAGCCATATCTGTTTCTCACTAACGTCCTGCCTCTCTATTGCTCTCTTGCTATCTTTCTCTATCCTCTTCTCTTCACCTCCCCCATTCCACACTGTCCTATTCTCGTTAAGTAACTTCACTGCTTTTATGTCCTCCAATTTTTTTGCTCTCTACCATAGATTGTGGTAGTATTTTATAGTTTAACTATGAGAGGATAACTTTATCTGATTTCATCTGTTTCCAACTATTTAAGAAATACCCTGTTGTCACTCCTATATTACTGTGGATGATGAAGAGTGGCAGGAAATAATCTAAAAAGATAGTAAGAGACCAGTTTGGGAAGGGATTCAGATTTATACAGTAGGCAATGGAATGCCATTGAAGGGTATCTAAGCAATGGAGAGATGAGCCCATGTATATGATTTTAAAAATGTATTTTATTGTTATAATTTCCAATTTACATATAATAGTTGTAGTTATTTATGGGATACAGTATAGCTTTAAAAACATGTATCCATGGACCAGCAGATGTATTCAAACTTACATCCTTGGACTCCTACGTAGTTGACCACAGTTTAAATCCTGGATTTGGCAGCTTAAAGCTCACTCCAGGTGTGTGTGCACATGTGCCTAAAATCCTGAGAGGAGAATGGAGGAGAAGGGGTTGTGGTGTAGCCATGCTTCCTAAGGGGTAATTTCTCACTTTCTGTCTCTCTGTCTCTCTGGAGAGCTCACATGCCCCAGTAAGAAGAGTCAATTCTTTGGTGTTCACCAACGTGGGAGGCTTTATTGGAACAGGCTTTTGCTTTGGGCTATGCTGTTTGTACTCAGAACACCCCAAAGTGAGTAAATAAAGCAATCCCTTAGGGTCTTGCCATTGTAAATGGGTCCGATGTGATATGCCAGAGAAATTGGATGTGAATTTATAGTTTTGAATATGCTGGTTGTTTCATGTGATACATTTAGGGTATGCAGCCCCTTTTGTGGTTTTTACTTTTACTATTTAAGGTTGGTAATGATGCCAAACTTTTGTATTTCTTTAATCAATGTGTTTTCTTCAGTGATATATATTGCATTATATATTGATGTGTGTATCAGTACATATGGATATGTATTACACTTACACATACAAACACATAAATAAGAGGGAGTGAAAAACCATAGCCTTTACATTCTCTATAGCCTCTGCAGAGAGATCCTAAGCAGTGAAATCTTGGTGTTGTGATGTGCAGAAATGAGTATTAAAACCCTATTTTAAGTAAAAATTTTTTATCATTACTATTATTATTTATACATTTAATCACTATACATCATTTAGATTGTAAAGAGACTTTACCCAGCATGATAAACACCTCAGTCCAGCCCAGCTGAGAATACTATACACATCATCACCATCAACAGATAATAAACTGTATCTGTGTGCCACAAATGTCTTACCTCTCTATTTTTTCCCCAAATTTCCTTTCCTATGCTCTTCTCCTTCCACGTCGTCTTTAGTGTCCATAACAATTTCCAATGCTTTTATCCATGTTTAAGAAAAAGAACATTAAGTTTTCATGATGACAGAGAAATCTTGCTTAGTGATACACCTTTATCTTATTTATTTTATAGAAGTATATAACAAAAAATATTAGAAAGCTTTCTTTTATACATTTGTATATGTATGTGTTGGGGTTATATAAATGTATTTGAAAGCTGAGAGATAAGCTGTCTAACTGGAACCAACAGAATAAAGAAGAAATTGCTGAGTTGGGAATGAATTGTCATTTAACTCACAGATTTGTCAGAACGAAGGACTGGAGTGTTTTCTGTGGGCAGGATAAGGGCCACACGAAAGGGAGTCAGAGTGAGACTGCCTTGAGGTGGTTTGTTACATTTGAGGGGCTTTTAAGACTTTGGTGTTTAGCAGAAAGGAGGCGAGGGGAATTAAGTGTATGAATTCATCAAAGTGATCAAAATAAGTAAAATCAGTCATGAAGAGATTGTACCTAAAATACTCAAGAATACCAACAATGAAGTGATAACGGGAGACTTAAAGAAAGTTAGGACAAGGGACCAACAGTTAGCGTAATGGCTGTCACTGGACTCCCATGTAGTTGACCTTGGTTCTCCTCCCAGACCCGGTGGCTTAAACTCACGCCAGACGCATGTGCATGTGTGCCAAGATCCCGAGAGGAGAACAGAGGAGAAGGGATTGCGGCGTAGCCATCTCCCCTGTGGGGGTGATTTCTCACTTTCTGTCTCTCTGTCTCTCTCTGTCTGTCTGGTGAGCTCACGCGCCCTATAGCAAAAACCTCTCAAAAAAAAAAAAAAAGAAAAAAAGAAAAAAAAGAAAGTTAGGACAAGAGATCTAACCTTACCAGGGTGCATGGATAATGACACAGCTCACCCTGGTTACTGCCCCACTTTATTTTCTCTTCAATGAAACACATTTTGAGAGCTCTGTAGTTTCTGCTCCTGTTTATTTATCTGTTAAGCTCTCCTCCACCCACTCCAATCAGATTTTCCTTCACACCACTCCACAGAGAGTGTACTAGTAAAGGCCATTAATGCATATACTCGTGAAGGCTACCAACAGTCTGGGTGGTGCTGAATCCAATGGTTAATTCCCAGTGCTCTCGTATTTGAACTTCCATTGGACCTCGGCACTTTTGGCTACTTCTTTGTTCCCTTGGCTTCTGTAATCCTACACTCTTATTTCTTCTCTTTCGCTGGCTGTTCTTTCTCAGACTTCTTAATGAGATCTACCTCCTCTGTTTGAAACTTATGTATAGGAATGTACAAAGAATCTTGCCTTGGCCGTTTTCCCATTCCTGTCTATTTTTCTCTTCTTAAGACAGGATCTTGCTATATCACAACTTAGCCCCCTGACTTGCTAAGACTGCAAGGTCATGTCACTCTATCCAGCTTCTAGGTTGGGCTGGGAATTGAACCTGAGCCTCCCATGTGGTCCCAGCCTGCAGCTTAGCAGCACACACCACCCTACCTGGGCTCTCTGTATACTTTTTACTCCTTGATATTATTGTCTACTATGTTGGGTTTAAGTAGTGTTACCATGTCAATGTCTCATCCTTTCTTTTCTTCCTTCTTTTTTTATCTCATTTCTTTTTTACAATCGCTGTTTTAGTGTTTATAAAGTATTAGGTGCTGTGAGATAGGCACAGCAGATTTAATTTGAATAATAAGAAAAAGGGAGCAATCTGACAAGACACAAAGGGAAGAGAAATTGCCTTTGTGTCAAGTAGATCAGCACCTGCTCTTTAATAGGTTTACTGTAGATACACTATTAGTCACAAATAACAACAAAAAAAGATGCTGATTAAATAGAAAATGAATTTGGTGGAGGCGTAAAAGATATCTCATAGCACCTGTAAAAAGAGTGGAGACAGACTATATGATATAAGCAAAGCAAGGGTAAGTCAAGACAACTCAGATATCTGAACGTTGCTTCTGCAGCAGTTCTCATCTCTGGTTACCCTCTCGTTACTGGCCTCCAGTACTCTGAATCCTTGCCATATCATTGGACTCTCTACTCCCCTGCAGAAGTCACAAAAATCTTTCATTGACTTTTCCCTTTATTTCACTGTCAGGTATCAGACAAGCTCAACCTAGTGGTCATGCTCAGATCACACAATGGGGGTGAGGATGAGGAATATCTAACCACACTTTAGCTTCTGCACAGGGCAATGGGTTGGCCTCTTGTCTGTCTTTGGATTCTCACAAACAGCATGAATACCACTCATCCCAGAAGTCAACTATTCACTAGAGGCAGTTTCAGAAGAGGGAATTTGTATAGTATTGTGGAGGCGGAAGACACTCTAGCTCCCCCGGGCTCTCATTCTCAGCTGTCTTGAATCACTATGTGAATTTATATAAATCATTCATCCCCTTTAGGCTAGTCATTCATTCTCCAGTTCTCTATAAAATGGAGCTGTTCTAGCCACATTTTCTCATCCTGTCCAGTGCTAAGATTCTCTTGGTAGCATCATATACCTAAATAAATATATCTGTAAACCAAGTCATACCCATGTTTGCAGCATTTTATCACTTATGCTGTTCATGACAAGCCCTTAGGGGAGAACATAGATTAGAATATCTTCACTAGGTATTTTATGTGGAGGGGAATACAAATGAGAAATAGTAAGGTCAGACGGGTATACACTGGCTAGATGAACTGAACTGCATCTCAGAGAGACAAAAGTGTCGACACAGTGATTATGTTTACACTTCTGAAAAGGAAAAAAAAAAATGCTGAGGGACCCAGACTTCCTTCTTAACAAACAGTCCAATAGGAACATAGAAAACAACACAATATATTAATAAAAGACAGGATATGTCAAGTCAACACAAAAATCAGCTGAAGAGCTGGAGGTTAACAGGTTAAATACAGTTCAGATGTCTGTTCCCCAGAGATGTCTCCAGAAGCTGGAGGTTCTGTAAAGACTCCCACAGACTGCAAATGATGCAGATCTCATCTTTGGTGACATTACCATTGAAGACCACAGAGTAAAGCATCAGTGATTCTAAGAAATGTCCAGTATGCTTTTTGTCTCATTTCATTTTGTTTCTCAGAAATAGAGAGTCAGAAAGAGAGAGAGGTAGGTCTTGACATGGAGCAGTGGTTCTGAACACAGTCTCCCCATTAGCTAGGATTACAGGTGCATGCTACCATGCCCAGCCTATTTTTTTTTTCTATCATTTGTTCAGGAACCAAGCCTTCACCTCCAGTGTGTCCCCAGCTTTGTGTACTGGTGTCCTACACTTGTGCCACCACAGGTAAGCCCCAGTATGCTTTTTAATAAGTTTTATGAAACTAGATAAAGACAGGAAGCTACAATTATTTTTAGGTCCTTGATAGTCTACATGTACACTAGGGAAGAAAATTAAATAAAACCCAAAAGAGCGAAAAATACACTTTAACATTCTATTGGTTCATAGTACCTGAACATTTAATGACTCATTTGACCAATAGACAAGTAAATTCAAATTATGATGTTGGATTTATTTGAAATGCTGTTGATATGTCAGTATGCTAGGCTGACATCTGATGAAAGTGTCTTTTACATTTAACACTAATTATTCGGGGTAATTTATTTAAAAAAAAATCAATGAGTAGTAAGTAAGCATACTGGTTAATGATGTACCAGAAGATGATCTTTTAGAGACTTACCTATTTCATTTATAATTTGACAAGGCTATTTATATGTGAGGAGTAAAATGAAAAAATCTTGCTAAATTCAGAGATGTACATTTTTTGTGGCCTGTATTTATTCTTACTATTTCTTTCATGACTGAGGAATAGCTAATACATTGCACATTTTTACTCATGAATAGGTGCTATGATACCAAATTCTAGCAGCAAGAAAAAAAGAGATTCTTTTTTTCCTGATAGAATGGTATTTTATGATTGGGCTAAAGAAAAGGAGGCTTGAGGGAAATATCCTACTACTCAAGTAATAGAGACTCTAACACGGAGCTAAATGATTTCATGATACTTTGAGCTTGCTGCTGAGAATCCAAAGACACATATGGCCCCATGTGTCCTTTCAATAATGATGGTCTGGAGGAAAAAAGTGGTGAATGTGCAAAAACCATGAGGAATGTGGGAACCAGCAGTTAGCGTAATGGCTATGTCGCTGGACTCCCACGTAGTCGACCGCGGTTCGTGTCCCGGACCCGGTGGCTTAAAACTCACGCCGGGCGCGTGTGCGTGCGTGCCCAAGATCCCGAGAGGAGAATGGAGGAGAAGGGATTGCGGCGTGACCATCCCCCCTGGGGGGTGATTTCTCCAAAAGAAAAAACCCTCCAAAAAAAAAAAAAAAAAAAAAAAAAAAAAAAAAAAAAAAAAAAAAAAACCATGAGGAATGTGATGAAGGGGATTTCCCCAAGAGAAGGTGCCTGGAGACCAACAGGGAGGGATCCTACCACAGTGAAAATGGTGAGTGTAGTTTTTCCTAGTGGAAGCTACTCTTCTGGCAGAATTTGACTTTAACATAGCAAGGCTAAGAGGTCAATGCTTACCTACTGCATAATTTGTGTCAAATGGCTAATGTAAGATATCAGCAGTTCTTAGAGTTCTGGCTCTTGCCTACTTTTCCAACCACTCCTTCCCTTATGCTATAAACTCCAGTTAGGTAGAGTTACTGACATTGTTCCTAGGCCACTACAGGCTCTGTACCTTTGCATATGATAGTGCCATTTCTTTGACTGGACTAATATACAGTACACTCACGCTGGCAGAATTCATTTTGTAGGATGTAATGATATACAGTGATTGAATGTAAAAAAAAAAAAAAAAAAGAGAGAAAAGCCACTCTAACAAAAGAATCTCATCTGAGGCAAATATCATGTGCACATGTGTGTCTATACTTTGCAAAAAAGAAAACATGTGATCATACAATTTACATACAAATAGCTCAGAAAAGCACAACTTTAATTCCAAAATACTGCAAAAAAAGTATGTATGTATATGTATATACACATGTGTGTACAAAAAAGTTCATAGAAGGGAACCAGTAGTTAGCATAATGGCTATGTCGCTGGACTCCCACGTAGTTGACCGCGTTTCGTGTCCCGGACCCGGTGGCTTAAAACTCACGCCGGGCACGTGTGCGTGCGTGCCCAAGATCCCGAGAGGAGAATGGAGGAGAAGGGATTGCGGCGTGGCCATCCCCCTTGGGGGGTGATTTCTCGCTTTCTGTCTCTATGTCTCTCTCTGTCTGTCTGGCGAGCGCATGCGCCCTACAGTGAAAATCTCTCCAAAAAAAAAAAAAGTTCATAGAATATGTATATCGTATAAAAACTTGTACTTTGCTTTCATCTCTCCGTGAGCTTTTTGAAGTCTTTTCTTACATATACATATTTTACAGAAATATCACAAACATTGTTTTTACAAGTTTTGCTTGTTGTAGGTATAACAAACCCTAAGAATGCTTATAACTTATTAGAAATAAAATGATAAAGCAGCAAATGTAATTAATGTACCATGTGGTATTCCTCTAATTGTTTCTAGATGTGTAACCTTAGTTCTTATATGATGTTGACTTCTCAAACACCAGTAGCCTATATCGAACAATGCTGGCAGCTTTATTAAGAGAGCTGTTAGTGATGCCAGAAAAGCATGCTCATTTTCAGCTAAGCCTGAAAACATTTGATACATAGGCCATGGTGACAATTGCACCAGCTGGATCACTTTTGAATCCTTCCAGTAGACAAATCTGTCAAAAAGTCAACTAGTCGGTGTGTGTATCTACATGGTCACAGGCGTGACTGACATTTTTTCAGTGATGCTAGGATCCTATCTCTCTGGAAGGGAAAACTGATATTTATAGTAGACATAAAAAGAAATGCTGTTCAAAATGTCCTGAGACCCTGTAGTATTTCTATGAAAAAAATGTACAGTAAGTTAAATTAGTGGAAAATATACAATGAATTGCTATTTCAGTGAAGACAAATTTGTTCCAAAATGCACTTTCTTTCATGTGTTGAGTGTTTAATTGTGATCAACATGATACTGATGGTTGCATGGTTTTCTAAAATGATTCCAAAATTTACTTATAAATAACATTTTCAAAAAAATGTATTTAGGAGGTTGGTTGAATAGAACTGAGGGGCACAGACTTAGACCCTGAAGCATTAACATCCTGTCTTCCTAGGTGCAAACATTGACACGATACAGGAGGCTGGATTCTCAGTGAGATTCAAACACAGGGTTTCTATTTATATGTTTTTTTTGAAGAGGTTTTTGCTATAGGGCGCATGCACTCACCAGAAAGAGAGAGACAGAGAGAGAAAGAAAGCGAGAATGGCCATGCCTCAATCCCTTCTCCATTCTCCTCTCGAGATCTTGGGTGCACACACACACACGCCCAGTGTGAGTTCGAGCCACTGGTTCCGGGGCACGAACCATGGTCAACTACATGGGAGTCCAGCGACATAGCCATTACGCTAACTGCTGGTCCCTCCTATTTATATGTTAAAAGAAGGCTGATGGGGAGGCCAGCAGATGGCATGGAGGTGATGTTGCTGGATTTCCATTTGAAATGGCTGACCACTGTTTGAGTCCTGGACCCAGTGCGTTCAAAATCATGCTGTGTATGAAAGCCCAAGATTCCAGGAGAACGGAGAAGGGATTGCAGCTTGCCCATCCCCCTTGGGGG
>NW_006159668.1:504755-537877 GCF_000334495.1 Tupaia belangeri chinensis
CTCATTGTCTGTTTCTCTTTCCAGCGAGCGTACATACCCTGAGACAAAAACCTCTAAAAAAAAAAAAAAGTGAAAAAAGTGTAGGCTGATGCCATAGACAGAGAGAGAGAGTAAAGGTATGTATCAGAAACTCTAAAGAGGTGGGTTTAAGAGAAAATGAACAACAGATACAAGAATGCATTTAAACAATTGGAATACATAATGGAACTGTGCACTGCAGACAAGTAAACATGTCACTGACAATTCAACACATATTATAAAAATAAGTGGTGGAATTATTAATGATGTGTATGACATTATATGATATTCAATGTTGAAAAAAATAAACATATCTATATCCTCGATTTGATGATTACATACTATATACCTATTTGAGAAAAACATGCTGTGGGACCAGCAGATGGCATAATGGTTATGTTGCTGGACTCCCACATAGTTAACCATGGTTCAAGTCCTGAACCCAGTGACTTAAAACTCACACCAGATGCATTTACGTGTGTGCCCAAGATCCCAAGAGGAGAATGGAGGGGAAGGGATTGAGGCATGGCCATCTCCCCTGGGGGTGTGATTTCTCGCATTATCTCTCTGTTTTTCCAGAGAGCACATTTGCTCTATAGCAAACATCTCTCAAAAAAAAAAAAATTCTATATAGCTCAAAGCTGTATAGTGATTATTTATAAACCAGGTATCAGAGTTTCAAAATAATAATAATAAAAGAATAGGTGAGTCCTCGTATTTTGCCTTTTACACCACACTGCCATAGAGCCTATGGAAACTGGCTGCTGAAGGGGAGCAGCTGGGAACCTTCCCTGATGGTCCCCTGGCCCTCATTTGTACTTTTGGACTCCAAAGTTGACCAGATTGCGCACTGTGCTTCTGCTTTTTTCTTTAGTTATATATTTCCAGGACAGTGTCAGGTGCATTTCATCCTGAAAGGTTTTAAAGGAACCAACTCTCATTGAAAGATACAGCCCTCTCCCAAGAACATACCTGGGAAAAAAAAAGAGCTGTTCTTTGTGACACTACAGAAGCTAACCAGAAAGTAAGAGGAGAGCTAATTCAGCAGAGGACTAAAAACCAGTGCAGAGACAGAAGAAATATGAACAAGGGAATACTTCTTTCTCAAGGGAACACAACTCCTCATCAATGACAGACAGCACAATAGAACTCACAGACATGTCTGAGTTCATTTATTGAGCTGATTTGAATTTAAATGTGGCTGAGCGCTAAGGACAGAAACACAGGCACTTTATCTTACACGTGATTGATTTATTGGACTTTTTACCCTTGATGGAGTTGACAGCTTTATTTCATCAGTTATCAGAAAGTATAAGAAGAAACTTGTGATCATTGAGTCACTTGCTTTTAGGATTGTCTTAATTACACCACAAATCAAGTCGGCATCACCTCTCTTAGCCTAAATTCTAAGCTTCTTACTTAATAGTTTTCATGTCTACCATTCGTTTTAGAAAGTAAAGAACTATGATGTAGGTTATTAATTTAGATGCAGTATATCTCAGAGTTTCTGGGAGTTTATTACTTATTTAGAAACAGAACCATTATGCTCACCAGAAGACTTGTGACCAAAAAGGACTAGAATTTTAAAAAGTAAAATAGTATGCTATCAGGACCAACAGATGGCATAATGGCTACATTGCTGGACTCCCATGTAGTCACCTGTGGTTCAAGTCCCTGACCCAGAGGCTTAAAACTCATGCCAGGCATGCGTGCATGTGTGCCCAAAATCCCAAGAGGAAAATGGAGGAGAGGGGATTGCAGTATGGCTATCCTCCTGGGGAATTAGCTTTCTGCCTCTCTGTCTCTCTCTGTCTCTCTGGCAAGTGCACGCACTGTATAGCAAAATCTCTCTCTTAAAAACAAAACAAAACAAAACAAAAACAAAAAACAAACAAAAAAATCCCCCAAAACCAAAGAACTACAACAACAACTATGCTATTTAAAATGTTGTGAATCCCTGTGGTATTTCTCTCCTAGGATAAAGTAAAGGCTCCTCAGGAAGGATATAGACAAACCAATCTGTGAACTTCAGATTACCTATGATGAGCGTAAAAATGTATACTGTGGCTAAATGGGAAAATAACTCTTTTTTCCTGCACCTGGCAATGTCTATTAATAGGAGTCACCTAGATGTTGGTTATACATCATTTTAAAATAGGAATACAAATTACTGGGTTTGGTAGGTCTCCTACAGAAATCAGCAGGTGCTATAAGAAAAAAGAGTTTTATTAACACAAATTCTTAGTGCCTATCCACTGGAGGATAAAAAATGACATGACTTAAGGATTAATTAAGCCATTCCTAAAGTTCTTTTATTCGTTGCTAAGTACAAGAGGAAGAAAATCAACCTAATAATAGGTAAACACTACAAAATAGAGTTACCTCATCTAACTCACCTCTCTCAGTTAGCATCCAGACATTACCTAGTTGTTGTCAGTCATGTGCTTTGAATTATGGGGTTCTGCTCTAAGCAAAGAATTGTGGTTTTCTTAAGTCACTTGAAATATATTAGATATATCTTGGAAAACTATGAAATTTTGTAACTCAATCTGTATGGTTACCCTGAGCTTCTGAAAGGGACCAGATTGTGAAAAGAATTCTGGAGCTTTATACAAGCTTTGTCAAACTCTAGTTCAGATATTACAAAGAAGTAGAGACAGATACGACAGTATAAGCCTCTTGCATCGTCTCATTAAAGAACAAAAGCTCCCTTGGCTGAGTCAGACAAAATGCCTCAGAATTCAGAAAAGTAGTGAGGGGTAAATATGATATTGATTCCACCAAGTAATACAAAGTGAGAGAATAAGAATATCAATAACAACACAATTTATATGTATTGAGTGCTGTATGTTTGGAGTTTTATATATTCATCTTCTTTCTCATTCATCCTGATATCACTCCTAGGAGTTATGATATCACTGTGATTATTATTATTCCATCTACTTTATAATTAAGATAACTGAGACTTTATAGAAGTTAAAACACCTAAGTTCATTTTGCATTTAAATGGCAGCACCTATGCCAGACTATGGAAGATAAATACATCATGTCTCTGCTTGACGAATACCCAGTGTTCTCACTCATTAGTGGAATCTAAGAGGCATTATAGAAGTAGAGAGAGCAATACTAGGTACTGGAAGCCACATGGCTTGAGGGGGAAGGGCATTTGGGAGAAATGTATTAACATACACAAGAGTGCATATAAAGAAATAGATAAGGAATGATATCTATTTTGTAAGAAACATCACTGACAATTCAATATATACTTCCAAAGGGGAAAAAAAAAAAGAATGAATCTTCAATGTATGCAACATAATGCAATGTTAAATGTTGAAGATGGTGATATGTTTATATCCTTGTTTTGATTATTACACACTATACATGGTTTAAAGAACTATCTACACCCTACAAAGATAGGCAATAATTCTATGTAAATCACAAGTTACATAAATTATACACTCACCAAACAAATTGGCAGTGCTCAGCTCTTAACCATGGTGTTGTCCTGAGCTGTCCACCCACTAAAAGAACTTTTTAAATTTTTTTTGGAGAGGTTTTCACTACAGGGCGTGTGCGCACACCAGACAGACAGAGAGAGACAGAGAGATAGAAAGCGAGAAATCACCCCCCAGGGGGGATGGCCACACCACAATCCCTTCTCCTCCATTCTCCTCTTGGGATCTTGGGGATGCACGCACACACGCCTGGCGTGAGTTTTAAGCCACTGGGTCCGGGACGTGAACCGCAGTCGACTACATGGGAGTCCAGCGACATAGCCATTACGCTAACTGCTGGTCCCCTAAAAGAACTTTTTCAGAGGCAAAAGACATCAACTTGACTCAAAGAGCCTATAGTTGTGTCTGCCGCAGGGTGACCAAGCTGCTGAACACTACCTACAATGGCTTCCTTGGGGGGGAACCATTGTTACAGGGAAAACTTTAATAGTGTTGTAGATGACATTAGTTACAGAGCCCCTAAACAATCATTGCTGAGTGTAATCTCCAGACTGGCATCAAGCTTGTTACAAATGTAGACTGTTAGGGCCCACCCTACTCCCAGTGACTCAGTATTAAAATTGATTGGACTAATTTACATAAAATTAGTAGATAATTAGCATACAAATTAAAGCTTGAGAAGCACTGCCAACAAATCACCCATAAGAGTAATGTAGGGTGCCACCTGGGATGGAACATTGTAGCTTTGCCTTCAATTTAACAAAATGACCTGTTTGGGAATGGCATACATGGGAGTTCATTCTTACAGAAAGGAAATTGCATTGGTATTAAGATATGACTCTCAGATTTGGGAAAGGGCAGTCATTGTTACTCTCTGAGACAGAAATTTATAAGACTTCTGTGTACCGCATGTATAAGATTAGCTCACAATCCATGAGGTTCCGTTCTGTCTACAGGAAAGCTTCTCAAAAGTGGTTGATACCAAATAAGACAACTCAGATGCATTTCTAAACACCAACTTAAAATGTAATCAATAAAAATGTTATCATGGAACAGCCAACCTAAAATATAATCAGTGAAAAATAACCTGTTCACTTGGGAATTACAGGTTGAAATATGGAAAGGAGAATGAAATAACAAATGTAAACTGTAAGCTGATGGTTCCTATCGGGGCCCCAAAAATGAAAGTGAGAAATTAAGAATTCGTCATTGTCTTCTTCATACCATTCAGAGGAGAAGGTGTCCTTACCAGTCACTAGAAATATTCCTTCACTGGACAGCTATATCTGTTTAGAACAGTGTCTCACCAAAACTCCACTGATCGGTACACACCTGCTTTAGGCCACTCAACTTCTATGCGCTGACCCCAAATTCATCAAGCAAACTTTTCTTATTTTAAGTCATCTTCCTGGGTCAGTTTCACAACCAATAACACGATGTACATACCAGATGGTGCATAAATTCAGTCTTTGTTATAAATTATTTAAATGCATTTCTGTTGTAAGTTTCTTTGGGAAAATTTGGGTGGTGTTAACCTCTGTCAAGCTGACCCAAAATTTTGAAAACTACTAAAGTTAAGACACTAAACCTTGAACGGAGAGTAGCTAGGATTAAGTTCGAGATTACAGCTGGTCTAAAAATAGTCTATCAACATTGTTTAATCTAGTCAGCATCTTTTAGTCTGTAATAGTGTAGTACTTTGAATTGCTAACTACTGTACTTGATCTCTTCAGTCTCTAGGAGGAAAATGTGTTGTGGGGGTTCCAGGTAAAACTGGCCTTTTGCAGCTTCTACCCTACACTTGGCGACAACAAGGAAGGAGTGGAATTCACAGGATGTTGTGGGGGAAGTCATTCCTCTACTGATTCTACAGCATAGTACAGGAGTCCATGTACTCTGGTTAAAAAGGGAATCACACAGTCCTTGTTCTCCAGATGACGCTGCTCCCACCACTGGCCTTCAAACAGACATTAGAATGCATATAAGTAAGTGGAATGGATTACAGCATACTGTAGCATAGTAGATTAAAGACATTTGTTGACAAATTCAAAATGTATTTCAAAATAACCAGATAAACAGATTTTTCAGTATATATGACACAAATTAATAATAAATATTGGTGGACATGTTTATTGTACTGATTTGTTCATTACACATTATCTACATATTTTGAAAAACAACACTGTACAAAGATGTACAACTATTATATATAAATTAGAAATTACAATAGAGGGACCAGCAGTTGGTGTAATGACTATGTCGCTGGACTTCCATGTAGTTGACTGTGGTTCAAGTCCTGGACCCAGTGGCTTAAACTCATGCCAGGCACATGTGTGTGCATGCCCAAGATCCCAAGAAGAGAATGGAGGAGAAAGGATTACAAGAAAGGATTACAGTGTGGCCATCCCCTCTAGGGGGTGACTTCTCGCTTTCTGTCTCTCTGTCTCTCTTTGTCTTTCTGGCAAGCACATGCTCCCTGTAGCGAAAACCTCTCCAAAAAAAGAAGAAAGAAAGAAAGAAAGAAAGAAAGAGAGAGAGAGAGAGAGAGAGAGAGAGAGAGAGAGAGAAAGAAAGAAAGGAAGGAAGGAAGAAAGAAAGAAAGAAGAAAAGAAAAGAGAAAGAAAAAGAAAGAAAGAAGAAAAAAAGAAAGAAAGAAAGAAAGAAAGAAAGAAAGAAAGAAAGAGAAATTATAATAGAAATTATTATTTTAGGAAACAAAAACACCGTTGCAAGGCTGAAGGAGGGTAGCTTAGCTTTAAGAAGAAAGAAAGAAAGAAAGAAAGAAAGAGAGAGAGAGAGAGAGAGAGAGAGAGAGAGAGAGAGAAAGAAAGAAAGAAAGGAAGGAAGGAAGAAAGAAAGAAAGAAGAAAAGAAAAGAGAAAGAAAAAGAAAGAAAGAAGAAAAAAAGAAAGAAAGAAAGAAAGAAAGAAAGAAAGAAAGAAAGAAAGAAAGAGAAATTATAATAGAAATTATTATTTTAGGAAACAAAAACACCGTTGCAAGGCTGAAGGAGGGTAGCTTAGCTTTCTCCCTCATCACTGGTACCACTGGGTCTGGAAGTGGAGTAGTTGCCCTCTGCTACCATCCTATATTTCCTAGGATCTAGAGGTTTCCAGGACCTGGGATTTACAGTGCTAATCACCAGGAAAGCCCAAAGCAAACCTGAAGGAGTTGATCATTTTACTACACTACCAGTTTTGAACTACTTCCTCTTCTTTCCTCATATAAACCAGCAGCTTTCTCAGGTCATTGTAGAAAATTACCCATTACCCCTCTTCTGCGGTCATCTACAGCAGTGGTAATCAAGCTATCATTGGAAAAGGACCAATTTTTTTTTCTTTTTTTTTGAGAGGTTTTTGCTATAGGGTGCGTGTGCTCGCCAGACAGAGAGAGACAGAGAGATAGAAAACGAGAAATCACCCCCCAGGGTGATGGCCACGCTGCAATCCCTTCTCCTCCATTCTCCTCTCAGGATCTTGGGCACGCACACACAGGTGCCTGGCGTGAGTTTAAGCCACCGGGTCCGAGACTCGCACCGTGGTTGACTACGTGGGAGTCCAGCGACATAGCCATTACGCTAACTGCTGGTCCCAAGGACCAATCTTTTTTATTTTTCCCTCCTTGATACATTTTGAATCAAAAAATATTTTTAAATGACAGACAATGAAGTGAACTGGGCATAAAATGTAAGGTGAGTTTATTATTAATAGCTTAAGTGAACATAGAAAACCTGCCAAATTGAAATAAAAGTACATAAATGGTTTATCTCAATTTCTGTGTTTACCTAACTGTAAATGAGTAACAAAATGCTGGTGGACCACATTTTGAAGAACGATTTTTTTTTATACAACCCCAGATTGTTTTTCCTTATCCTTTTAAAATTTTTTGTTTCTCAGCTCTCTGTTATTTTCTCCAAAATTATTCTTGTCCTGATTCTTGGTGAATTATAAATATAAATATATAAATAAAATTATTCTTCTGACAGCTTGGCCTTGAACTCGTTTGAGCTATAACAATCTGTTCTTCACTCTTCCTGAGACTCCCATGTCTATGGACTTAGGCCAAACTTGTCCTTACCAATATTATAATTATCTCCTTCTCTGACTACTGCTTCCTATTTTCCAGATTATTCTCTTCATTTCCTTTATTAGAACAATTTTTCAGCTCTATTAGGATCTACAATCTCTTGTTTCTACCATGTTTTGAAATTTTAATTAAATTTTATCTTTATTTTGAAATATACCAAACATAGTATAGAATCAACTTCTCAATTCCAAAAATATAACTGTTGATTTTTTAAATATTGAAGTGGATCTACTGGTCAGTTTAGAGATACTTGTTTCTTTATAAAATTGAAATTTTTCATCCCTAACATGCTATGTTTTTTAAAGATATCTCTGGTATACTACATATTTAACATATTTCCTTTTTTATTGATTAACTTTGCCATTCGAAAAACTATAACTGTTCCATTAACCTCAATGAAGGCAGGTATTTTATCTACTGTTGAATATACAGCACATAGATCCAAGTACCTACACATACTAGACCTTCAATAATATTTGGTCTTTACATTCACTTATTTATCCATTAAATTCATACACAAATAATTCTATCTGATCAACAAATGTTTAAACCGCTAATTTTAATGCAAAATGTAGTATAAGTTTGTAAACAGAGTATTATGGGAACATTGAGAAAATATATACAGTTCAGTTTGGTGCTAAAGAAACTTCGAAGAAATGCTTATTTTAGAGGGCTAAGTTGAGATATTCAAATAGAGGGAGAGATGATCCAGGGTGTATTCTAAGAAGCAATGATGAAACATTCAAAGTACACATCAGAAAATTCAGTTTTCCTGGGCGGATATCTAAAAAAAATATATACATTTACTGGGTAAAATGTGAATGAGAAAGAGATAAAGATGAGGACTGACAGAAATCCTGTTTTAAGAAATCTAAAGAAATCTAAGAAATGTATGATTTTAAAAATATGTTTTATAGGAAACAAATAAAGAATTTTACATATAGAAATAAGATGTACATGGGACCAGGAGGTGGCATGGTGTTTCAGATGCTGGACACTCACATGGCTGCTCCTGTTTTAGTCCTGGACCTGGTGGCTTGCTTTCTAAATTTTTTTTTTCTCTCTCTCTATGGTCACATTAAATAATAATCATGATAATGATGAAAAAATGATATGAAATTATTATTGTAAAAAAGAAATAAAGTGTACATATTTCTACCTTGGTATCATATGAACTTGAGCAGGATAGTCCAGGGAATATGTGATAATGAGTTTGAATTTGAGCAAGATTTATAGCAGTAGAGACGATAGAACAGATTTGAACATGATGGCTCTTTAAGAGGCATTTATGAGAGAATTCACAAATGCAAGGCTCTGGGAGATAATGGCCAGAATTGGACTTAATGAGGACCATTAGCTAAAAACAATCAGTACTCTGACTAGGTCAAATTGAACATTAACCAAAAACATAGCTTTCCTGCATAGAAAAAGATGGCTTTTACAATTAGAGCAAAATACAAAACACTTGGAAATAAACCTAATAATAAATTGTCAGATATGTATAAACAAAATTTAAAATTTTACCAATACATAAAAGAAAACTTTAATAACTAGAGAATATTTTGTGCTTATGTAGAAATACTCATATCAATTCATCATAAATTAAAATATAATTCCAATTTGTCTAAATCAAAATACTGTCATAATTCTTTCTATTCTTTCTCCCTTGCCTCCTCCTCTTTCTTCTAAGTGTGGATTTATATCTTGAAAAGAAAGTTTATATGTATAAATGTATGTGTGGAAATAAGAGAAAGAAGACAAAAAGGCTTTTCAGTGGTAGAGAATTACTCCTGTTAAGTACATAGTAAACTGTACTCATTAAACCATGTGATAATGGCTTAGAGGCTGACAAATCAATGTGATGGAAGAGTACAAAAATAGGGTCATTTATATGGGATATTTAGTATATGATAAATATAGATTTTCAAGAACCTGTGATGGGGACCAGCAGTTAGTGTAATAGGTGTTGCTGGACTCCCATGTAGTTGATTGCAGTTTGAGTCCTGGACCCAATGGCTTAAACTCACTCCGGGTGCATGTGCGTGCATGCCCAAGATCCCAGAGGAGAATGGAGGAGAAGGGATTGCGGCAGGACCATCCCCCTTGGGGGGTGATTTCTTGCTTTCTGTCTCTCTGTTTCTCTCTGTCTTTCTGGTGAGCGTACTCACCCTATAGCGAAAATCTCTCCAAAAAAAAGAAAAGAAAAAGAACATGTGATAGAAGAATAGGTTACTCAATTTAGGATAATTAGTTACATTAAAAATAAGGTTTTTTTCTTTTTAAAATTTTGGCTATAGGGTGTGTGTGCACTCACCAGAGAGATAGAGATAGAGAGACAGAAAGCAATAAATCACCCTACAAGGGGGGATGGCCACACCGTAATCCCTTCTCCTCTTGGGATTTTGGACACACACACATAAGTGCCTAGTGTGAGTTTTTAAGCCACTGGGTCTGGTACTCAAACCACAGTTGACTACATGAGAGTCTAGTGTTGTAACCATCTCACTATCTGCTTGTCTCCTCAAAAATAAATTCTAAATGGTACAAAGTTCTAATGATTCATTGCTAGTACAATTTTAAAATAAAACAATAAACTCTGAAGAATATTTGCAATACATATGGCAAAGATATAGTTTCCTTAATTTTGCATAATAATTTATTAAGAAAACAATGAACACCTACATAAAATAGGCAAAGAACCTGGAAAATCATCTCTCATGCTCTCCCTCACACTCACACATGTACACGCAAATCATAAATAACTAGCGGTGTATAGAAAAGCTCACCTCTCTAAGTAAAATAGGTCAATTAAAATGACATTAAGGTGCTTTTTCACCTACGAGGCTGAAAATAGTAGAAAAGATTTATAAAATTCTGCTATTTGAAATGTGGGAAACTCACTACTGTCCTCTCTCTTTGCTAGATGTGTATGCTTGATTGTTATAGGGTGCATGTGCTCACCAGAAAGATAGAGACAGAGAGACCAGTTCGTGGGAAAATGTCACAAAATTTCAAAATATACAACATTATTTGGAACTTAGTCTATACTGATATTTACTCAGCAAGTGCTTATGAAGTATTCAAAGATTTTCATTATGATAATAGTGAAAAACATAAGTACTCATTAAACATACAAGGATTTTCTTTGTAACAGGAATGATATTGGATTGGATACATAAATTAGCTACATATCTACAATGCAGTACTATGGAGTCACTAATAAAGAGTGAGTTATAAATGTGAGTTTTACCATTGGAAGACATGTATAATTACATTTTTTAAGTGAAAGCAGCAAGTTGGAAATCAGTTATATACAGTTTGATTATGCTAAAAAATAGCATACGCATATGCTTTAATATTTGCATATTTATGCAAAGAAGTGCTGAAAAAAGACAACCCAAACTGTTAACAATAGTTACAGCTTGGATGAGAAATTAGCCAATAGTGGGTAGTGGTAGATTTTAAGTTTTTATTTTGAAAGGTTTAAGTTTTCTGAATTTTTATAATTATGGCTATATATTATTTTTTAATAAAGACTACTTAATATGTAGTAGTGAATTAAATGTTGCAATGCCCTTTGATCTAAATGGATTTTCTAGCAATACAAAATTTGGAATAAAATAAGATAGTTTCCTCCCCAAGAAGGAATATGCTTCAATAGGCAGTTGAGCAGACCTATTGTGGAGGCCTAGCTAGACAGGATGAAGACAAATATTAATATAACCCATCTGCATAAGCGACCTCTCCACATGATTGATCTGCAAACTCAACAACTCTGTTGACTGTCAGGAAATGATTTATTCTGGAGACGGAGGTAAGTGATTAACATAATTTGATATTATTTAAAAAAATATGTTAAACAAAATACACAAATTCTTGCTCACAAGGCAAACTTTCCAAGTTGGTTTCCTAAGAACTTTTGCTTGTGTTGTAAATTAGTAAGCTGATATTTTCATTTATTCTTCAGGCTTTGTGAACTTGATTAATGTGAGTCTCTTCTTCAGCAATTGACCCACTCTGGGAATGCTGACAAAATCAAACCTCTGAGTATGTGAAACCAATGCAAGATCCTACACTCTGGTGTTGTCTCCAAAGCAAATGTGACCCTTAGAAGCCTCTTATTCAAATTAAACAGACTTTTGCTGCAAAGAGGCCCTCTAACTAATGTACCTAGTTTCTATCGAATCGTAACTATTGTTTAAAGTGTGATTCAAACATTACGTAAAATTTTCCATCATCATAGCAGTGTATTTGCCTATTCTCAAATTTCCCTGTGCTCTTTGGATGTTTATCTCTCATTGATTATAATTTTGAACATTGACATAGACTATATGTCGCACAAATGTAAATTTACTAGAAGTTTTTCTACAACTGTTATCTGCCATAAACTTTTGTACTCACTGTAGTTAGAGAGTAGTATATATTTGTTGAGTTAAGCTTTCTTGCTTGCCCTTTTCTGTTATAATAAATCAGTCTCTGAACTTTGTTGTTGTTGTTAGAGAGTATATGTACTCTCTAGAGAGAGACACAGAGACAAGAAGAGAAAACAATTTCCTTCTCTTCCATCTTTCCCTCTTTTCAGGAATTTTGGCACTTACGCACATGTACCTAGTATGTTTCTCAAGCCACCACGTCCAGTACTCCATGTAGTCAGCTATGTGGGATCCAGCCTTCTCAACCACCATGCCATGGCACTCTTTTCTACTGTAATAACTCAATCTCTGAACTTCTTTTCTTTTTCTCTTTCTTTCTCCTTCCTTTCTTTATTCCTTCCTTTCTCTTTTATCCTTTTTCTTTCTTGCCTTTTCTTTTTTTTATTCTTTCTTCTTTTCCTTCTTTCTTTCATATTTCTTCTGTCTTTTTCTTTTTTTCTTTCTTTCTTCTTTCTTTTTTTTAAATTAGATTTTCGCAGTAGGGCACATGTGCTAGCTGGAGTGAAACAGAGACTAAGAGGGAAAGTGAGAAAACACCCCATAGGAGGGTGGCCATGCTGCAATCCCTTCTTTTCCACTCTCCTCCTGGAATTTTGTTCACACATGCACATGCACCCAGCATGAAATTCAAGTTGCTAGGTCCAGGATTCAAACTGTGGTCTACCACGTTGGAGTCCAGCACCTTAACCACCATACCAAATGCTAGCCCCTTGAATTTATTTTCTATACCAACATTTAAACATGTTTTTTTCATTAATATTATTTTATTTGTTAATTTTTATAAGTGATTATTTTCCTTTTTGCTTACATACTCTTTGGTATTCTAAAACCTTTATTAGCACATGGGAAATAAACACTTATTGAATGAATTAAATGCATCATACCCCTTTATACAACCATAATGTTATAGTTGCATAATTTTAATAAAGTAAATATCTTCTGTGTATGTGTTAAATGAAAGGGATCCACATTAATTTACAGGAGCTGCTAGCAAAAGTTCTAGGGATTAAAGTGATCCAGGAATCTTCTTTAAATAGTGATTCTTAGATTTGCTTTGAAGAGCAATAGGACCTTTTTGAAGGTCAAGTTCACTTTAAAGAGTGGTACCGCCTAGGTGATAATTTAAGAGGCATTCCCCTACCACTTTTGCAATAATTGCTTTGTTTATCTGCTCCATGATTGCTTCCAGGGTGGAGAAAAATGTTCTGTGAGTTGATACTTTCATTTTACATATTTGAAAGACTGCATTAGCTTTTGTTAATTTGCTCAATTATTTTGACCCAAAAACAACCCAGTCTCTAATGAAATATTGGTCACTACAGCAGAGAATATCTAATGGAAACAACATCTCTTGGATACTCTGTCCAGTATTCTGACTTTATTGGTATTCAGTCACCTTGTTTTATGAAATTTCACAATCTTTGGCCATATATCAAGAGGTTATGAAAGCCTTGCATTGAACCTGAATAAAAATGAATTTTTACGTAAGTGTAGACTAGGTACTTCTAAAACTACTTCTAAAACTAATTTAGGAAATTCGTTTTCACAAGCATTGCCACTTATATTTAAGTATTAATTATCAGAGTTATAATACATCTATAAATATTTTATTTTCTGTTTATATTTGCATCTCTAATCTCTCTGTGTTTTTAGTGTTTATTTAGACTAAAATGTCAACTAATTTCTCAAGTAGAATTCTTTCGGTTTGCAAGTTCGTAAATTAGGTACTGTTCAGGGTCGTCAGATAGAATGGTAGTTAAGGTTCTGGACTCCTATGTGGCTGATTGCAGTTTGAGTCCTGAACCTGGAGGCTTGAAAATCATACTGGAGGGACCAGCAGATGGCATAATGTTTATATCACTGGACCCCCACATAGTTGACCAGGGTTCGAGTCTCAGACCTGGTGTCCTAAAACTCATGGCTGGTATGTGGGCATGCATGCCCAAAATTCCCAGAGGAGAATGGAGGACAAGGGATTGTGGCATGGCCATCTCCACGCCCCCCCGGAGGGGTGATTTCTTGCTTCTATCTCTCTCTGTCTTTTCTGCAAGTGCATGCACCCTATAGCAATAATCTCTTAAAAAAACAAACAAACAACAGAAAATCATACTAGAAACATGTGCATATGTGACCAAAATCCCAGGAGAAGAAGGGATTGTGACATGGCCATTCTTCCTGGGGATTCCTGGGTGGTAGGGGTGATATATCCTTTTCCCTCTCACTGTCTCTCTGGCAAGTGCATGCACGCAGTGAGAAAATCTAAACAAACAAATAAACAAACAAAACCTGTCCAATATCATTCTTAGACATTTCTGTCACTATTTTTCCCCCCAAGAAATGGTGGCTAAAATCTGAACATCCCTTTCCACTGCTGTTAAAGCAACTTGTCCTCTTGAATGTCAATATGCTAAGAAATTGTGACAGCTGGCAATTTACTCTCCTTCAGAGAGGAAGTTTGAGTGAATAAATACTAGGCTGGGGAGAACACATGGATGTGAACTGCAGGGGTCTCGTTCTTGGCTCCCTAATGGCAGTCAGCTACTGAGGGCTTTGTGGAAGACAGGAGTAGCAGAAGAAAGGAACTGGAGAAGAAGCAAAAAGACCAACTTTAGTAAATAGATCATAGGTTTCAGAGCAGTATGTACCATTCAAAGTGGAATCAAGGCCCCTAAAGAGTAACACAAACACTTTCTCACTTTCCTCTCTCTTCTGCTCTTGGACAGTTATCAGAATGGTGGAACTTTGATTAAGCAGTGTGGTGGAGTGGGAAAAGTGAATAGAAAAGAAATAGAAAGCTCCAGTACGTTCATGGTTCTTTGCTTAAGAGTAAGTGGTTAATGTGAAAGCCACCGAGTTATTAAAAGAGGAGAGAATTTTGTTCAAAACTGCAATTTGTAAAAGACTTTTTTTCTGAAGAAATTTACAGGTTATTATAAGAGAACACAGGAAGTTGAGAGTTATATTAGGTACTGGGGTTATAGACTGACAGTGTTGAGTGTTCATGTACTCTATGAAGAACTTCACATTTTGGAGTCTGCCATTTGCATTTTTATAAAATTATTTAAAAATATTTATTATTGTCATTATTTTTTATTTGACCAGAGAGGCACAGAGAGGGAGAGAAAATGAGAAAACAAGCCACCAGGTTCAGGACTCAAACCTCAGCAGCTATGTGGGAGTCCAACACCTTGAACCACCATGCCTCCTGTTTTCCCTGCCATTTGTATTTTAAAAGCTTATCAACCTTTATATGAACATTCATGATTTTAGAGGGGGTTGGGCCATGATTCCAAAAGATATAGTCCTGGATATATTGTGATATATCAGTCTGAACTCCTGAAAGATCAAAATTCCCAAAACATCATTCTTAAAAAAAAATTTTAAACATCTTTCAAAGATATTTATTCACATTTTAAAAGGATTTATTTGAGAAAAGCATGGCATAACACTTCATAGGCCACATTACACAACAAAATAGACAAATGATGAGTATTTTGAAAGCCTAAACACTTAGCTACATTAGTAACAGTGACACTTGTATGATTATGAGCAAACTGTACTCATAAACAAATAGGTCAAAAACTGAATATCCTTGATTGATCCAATATGCAGTGAATTCTGGATAGGAAAACTTGCTTTTGAATGCTGTAATGATGTGCAGTGAATGAATGTAAACTAAATAAATTTAAAATTTAAATTATAGAAAAGTAAAATGCATAAACACATATCACTATGGTTGGTAGTTGTGTGTACCCGACTTTATAACTGTCATTGTCTGAAATACCCTGATAATCAACCTCATTCTTTTGACAAGATTGATTAAAAATAGCACTGTATATGTACCACAGTATATGTAGTCATCAAAGTGCCAAGATCTTGAGACATTTTCTCTTTCACGGAGGCAGATGTACAAAAAGGGCATCTCTTCATTAAGGAAGTTTCAACATTTTTGTCTAAACACACATTTGCTTACACATAGTTAAACATTATGCTAATACACTTCACAGAGTCAAATTTGCCAAAAGCTGCATAGAAGAATAATAACTCCATAAAAGTCTTCACACAATGTATTCTTCTGTTATTGGAAATATTGCAAAGATGAACTACATAGCCCAGAAAATTGTAAAATATAATGCTGACTATTTAAAGGATGGGGGGAGGACTAAAAAAGAGAAAACAAAACAAAACAAAACAACTAGACTAAAAAAAGAAAAATTCAACAAATGAAAAAGTGTACACCAGGGATAAATTATAAGCAATTCCACTAAGGTAGTCCATGATATAATTCCACAATCCTTATATTTTGAAGTCTTGCATAGTGATTAATAGCTACTTATTATTTTTTTTTTCTTTTAGAGCATGCCTCCCTTTGGGGAATACCCCTCTGATAACATTTCTTGCTTTTTCTTTCTTTCTCTTTCTTCCTTTCTCTCCTTTCTCTTTTTCTCTCTTTCTTTCTTTCCTTTCTTCCTTTCTCTTGCTTTCTTTCTTTGTTTCTTTCTCTTCTTTTTTCTTTCTTTGTCTTTCTTCTTTCTTCCTTTCATATTTTTCTTCTTTCATTCTTTTTTTATTTTTTCCCCAATACCAATTCAGGTTTCCAGGATTTTGACCTTCAGGATTTCAAAATTGGGATTTAATTGTTTGGGATTAGATGATGTTAAGGAATTGAGACTTTTTAAATATTTAATAATTTTTTAATATTTTAGGATTTCAGCATTCAGGATTAAAATGTTTGAGATTGTCTCTTTTGTAATTATTATTGGCTCTATAATTACCAGTCTCCACCCTTTATCTCCCCATTAATAGTACTGACATAATTATCTGGTTTCCTCACCATGGGCTAGAGGTGATGGTAGTTTTAGCCCCACACGCTGTGTGGACGAGGTCCATTGTACCTATGGGGAGTGTAAGCCAATGAGAGTTGGCACAAGAACTCAGACATATCCATTTGCTCTCCAATTATACCTGTATAAGAAGTGGCAGAAAATGCAAGTTCATAATTTTAATCCTGTCAAATGCATGAATGACTCCCTATAAATAAATACCTGGAATGTACAATGGTGCCTGAAGTTGTACCAAACAGTTTGATTTAGCCTATCCAGTGAAGGAATAAAACAGATGGTGACTTGGCTTCATCAAAATGTCAAAATTGAAATGTTGGAATCCTTTTAAACTTTTCTTTCCTCTACTTCATACTTTTGAGCTGTTTCCAAGTCCCATAAATTTTTCCTAAATTCTTCTCTAATCTATTCATGTCTCTCCAATTGTGCTACTAGAGCTTTATTTCAAACCCTCATAATTTCTTGTATGATTTATTATATTCTTCTACTATATTATTTTGTTTATTATAGGTTTTTATTTATGTTAAGTCTCTGGCATATCTCATTTATCTCTGTGACTGAGAAGGAAAGAGAAAGAAGAGGAGGGAGAGAGAAAGCAAGTGCTTGTTTTGTTCTTCACTGTGTTTCTATTGTTACCTGGCCCTTTATGTAGTAGGTGAGCAAACCATATGGCTGAATGAATAAATAGTTACCTACATAATTGGAAAGATGTTTTCAGATTTATTGTTCTACATGCTGTTGACATTGTGATGTTTATAAATGTAAATATAAGCCCATTATTCTCAGTCTAACTTCTTTACTCCATGGCTTTAAACATGAGGCTTATCTGATGTAGGTTCTGTGAACATATTTTATGTCTGTTTTCACCATTATTCAACATATTTAGTATCTAGTTCACTCTCAACCAGTTGTTTCTGCTCTTCTCTGAAAATACTATTTAATTTCTCATCTCCAAGTCTTTACATGTAATTATTTTGATCCAAATATCACT
This sequence comes from Tupaia belangeri chinensis, assembly GCF_000334495.1. NCBI lineage: Eukaryota > Metazoa > Chordata > Mammalia > Scandentia > Tupaiidae > Tupaia > Tupaia belangeri. Next base: position 522,579 of record NW_006159668.1, read on the forward strand.
ATAGTATTTCTTTAGATATTCTCCTCCTCTTCTTCTTTTCTTCTTTCTTCTTTTCTCCTCCTCCTCCTTCTCATTCTCTTCCTTATTCTTCTTTCCTTTTAAGATTTCTTTGCCAGAAGGTATGTGTGCTCAAGAGAAAGACAGAGACAGAGAGAAGGAAAGTGAAAAATATCCCCCACACACACACCCAGGGGAGATGACCATGTTGCAATGCCTTCTCTTCCATCCTTCTCCTGGGATCTTTTGCATGCATGTACACATCCCCAGTGTGATTTACAAGCTGCTGGATCTATGGCCAGCTATATGGGAGTACAGTACCTTAACCACCATGCCAAATGCTGGCCCCCAGATATTCACTTCTTTCTTTAGTCATTAACTTCATGAAGGAAGTTGAACATTGCTTATCTTTGTCATAGGACTAAGTCCATTGTTTTTTGGTTCAGTATTGCTTTTCCGCTTTGAAAAGTCAGTACTTCCAAAGTAAGGCTAGAGTCTTTGTATGCCTAGAGCATTGTAGAATTCCCAGTATTTGAATCATACAGCTATTGGATGAAAAATAAAAAAAAAAGAATCAAAACATGGAGCCCAAAAAAAGCACACTGATTCATTCATGTACCTACAAGAGCTTTGATTTAGGGGAGACATCCTCCATTAAACTGAAGTTTTTCTTTTTTTTTCTGTTTTCTGGTATCCAGTTATTTTAATTGTCTTTTTAAACTAAGGAAGCTGATAGTTGAGACCGGAAAAAAATTAAAAATTAGTAATTCAACGTTGATTTCTGTTGCTAAATAAAAATCAAATGTATTTTTAACCAAAGTTTGGGATAACATGATCACAGATTTTTCTAAGAAAATAATAATTATTGCACTCACTTGCATATGTTTAAATTTGCATATCTTACTCAAAAAGTACTACTGACAGTTTATAGAAGCACATTCATCTATAAACTAATAATCTGGCTCTCCAAGGACATAAAATATTTTGGTAGCTCTAGTATTTTCTTACTATATCTGCAAAAAATAGGAGCAGTTAATTAACTTCTCAGACCCTCAATATTCTTGAGTGTAATCTAGTGATAATAATATCTAATTCACAAGGTCAGTGGTGATGATGATATTAATATTTGTTGAGCACTTATGTGCCAACTTCAATGATAAGTACTTCATGTAACTTATTAACCCCATCACAACTAAATGAATTACTCTTTCATAAGGATATAAAAAGATAGTTGCCAAAGATTTCATAACAAGTAAGTAGTAGAATTAGAACACAGGTAGTCAGACCAAAACTATGTATTTACCTTTTGGTAGAACTATCCGTATGCTATATACCCAATTTCCAAAGGATTTCACATGTTGTGAATAAAGTATTGATTTTTACATAAAATTTCTTCCTGAGAATCTAATAAATATGATTCATTAATGGGCTGTATAACTGCTTTCATCTCTTCCTCCTTGAAGAGGGTTATTACATTGAATTCTTTCTTAATTTACCATAGGGAGTTACCGTTCTATTATTTATTCAGTTCAGGTACCACAATAATGCAATACTATAAAAATAAATTGAAGTACTCTGGATAGAAAGCAAGTAATTAACATTGTTTCAGCTGTGTTCTACTGAGTAAAGGAATGTGCTTTGTGACTTAAAAATAAAAAACCTCTTTTGATTTTTAAAATCTATTCACCTTCTGAAATATAGTTGCATTATTCACAAAATTTTCTCTTCTGTCATTTCTTGAAGAAATAATAGTTAAAGCTGGTTATATTTCTACTCACAATAAAAAAATAGTTAAGTACTGTTATTCAGGAATAAGATTAATATCTTCTTTGTATCTCTTTGAGGTACACTAAAATTTATCCTTTGCAATTTCTTTCTTGAAAAATAAGAACTGAATTACATGCTCTCCCTTTCTTATTTATTAATGTTAGAGGGCACATGCATACACACACAAGAGAGAGATAAGAAAGAAGAGAGTGTTCCCCTAATAGAACCTGTCACATGCAATGTTTTTTCCTCCATTTCTCCATCTCATCAGGGTCCTGTCTGGGCACATGTGCACATGGCCAGCATGTTTTCCAAACCGTTGGAGCTGGGACTTGAACTCTGGTAAGCTACGTGGGATCTGTTTCTCTCTGCATATCAAGCATTTAACTGCTGTGTTACAGTACCAGCTCTATCATTTGCCATTTCTTTCATTTAGATACAACTTAGGAATCATCCTCCTCATCTACCTTGTAATGAATTTTTATTGCTATTTTTTCTTGAAGTCATGTGGACATCTAGTCCACAGTCTACCCGTACATATTCCGTTGCTAAATAAAAATCAAATGTATTTTTAACCAAAGTTTGGGATAACATGATCACAGATTTTTCTAAGAAAATAATAATTATTGCACTCACTTGCATATGTTTAAATTTGCATATCTTACTCAAAAAGTACTACTGACAGTTTATAGAAGCACATTCATCTATAAACTAATAATCTGGCTCTCCAAGGACATAAAATATTTTGGTAGCTCTAGTATTTTCTTACTATATCTGCAAAAAATAGGAGCAGTTAATTAACTTCTCAGACCCTCAATATTCTTGAGTGTAATCTAGTGATAATAATATCTAATTCACAAGGTCAGTGGTGATGATGATATTAATATTTGTTGAGCACTTATGTGCCAACTTCAATGATAAGTACTTCATGTAACTTATTAACCCCATCACAACTAAATGAATTACTCTTTCATAAGGATATAAAAAGATAGTTGCCAAAGATTTCATAACAAGTAAGTAGTAGAATTAGAACACAGGTAGTCAGACCAAAACTATGTATTTACCTTTTGGTAGAACTATCCGTATGCTATATACCCAATTTCCAAAGGATTTCACATGTTGTGAATAAAGTATTGATTTTTACATAAAATTTCTTCCTGAGAATCTAATAAATATGATTCATTAATGGGCTGTATAACTGCTTTCATCTCTTCCTCCTTGAAGAGGGTTATTACATTGAATTCTTTCTTAATTTACCATAGGGAGTTACCGTTCTATTATTTATTCAGTTCAGGTACCACAATAATGCAATACTATAAAAATAAATTGAAGTACTCTGGATAGAAAGCAAGTAATTAACATTGTTTCAGCTGTGTTCTACTGAGTAAAGGAATGTGCTTTGTGACTTAAAAATAAAAAACCTCTTTTGATTTTTAAAATCTATTCACCTTCTGAAATATAGTTGCATTATTCACAAAATTTTCTCTTCTGTCATTTCTTGAAGAAATAATAGTTAAAGCTGGTTATATTTCTACTCACAATAAAAAAATAGTTAAGTACTGTTATTCAGGAATAAGATTAATATCTTCTTTGTATCTCTTTGAGGTACACTAAAATTTATCCTTTGCAATTTCTTTCTTGAAAAATAAGAACTGAATTACATGCTCTCCCTTTCTTATTTATTAATGTTAGAGGGCACATGCATACACACACAAGAGAGAGATAAGAAAGAAGAGAGTGTTCCCCTAATAGAACCTGTCACATGCAATGTTTTTTCCTCCATTTCTCCATCTCATCAGGGTCCTGTCTGGGCACATGTGCACATGGCCAGCATGTTTTCCAAACCGTTGGAGCTGGGACTTGAACTCTGGTAAGCTACGTGGGATCTGTTTCTCTCTGCATATCAAGCATTTAACTGCTGTGTTACAGTACCAGCTCTATCATTTGCCATTTCTTTCATTTAGATACAACTTAGGAATCATCCTCCTCATCTACCTTGTAATGAATTTTTATTGCTATTTTTTTCTTGAAGTCATGTGGACATCTAGTCCACAGTCTACCCGTACATATTCCTGGAGAAGAAATGATGGGCAGACATGCCGTCTCCTTACATGAAACAATGCTTATTCTGAATTGTCTGGAATCCAGGAGATGGTGTGGGGAGGGGAAAGAAGGGGGTGAATGAAAGAATAAGGGAAAACAGAAGAAGAAAAAAGCACAATAAAGTTTTTAAGTGTGTTATAAATGCTAATTCTAAACCATACACATTTTCTTCTTCACTATAAATACACACCTCAACCCATCTCTTACCGACTTTTTTAAAGGCAAGATCTTCAAATATTTTATTTTCCTATTTTGTCATAAATATCTTATTGAAACTAAATGTAATTGTGAAAAAAAGTAATGACAACACTGTATAATCTTACTTCAGGAGAATAAACACTAACAGAGTTTAATTTCACTGTCTAATTCTCTATGCTCCCAAAACCATACCTGTGTATTAATCAGCTGGGATAAGCTGGACAATAAACTAGCCTACACACCACAGCCACATAAAACAACAGTTTATTTCTTAGTTTTGCTTAAAGTTCATATTGAATAGTCACTCAGAGAACCAGAATGTACAACCACCATTTTGAACTCAACAACCTGTAGTAAAAAAATGAGATCTCTGTAGAGTCTCACAACAACTGAATGCTTTGCCTAAATATAAATTATGTTACTTCCAATACAAGCTCAATGGCTCCATTTAGCCAAGGGCCTGAGAAAGTTCACATCTACTATGTGCTTAGAGGTATACCAACAAGAAATATTGATGAGCAGCAATAAGGAAAATTTTATTGTAATGTTCTTATGAATATATGCAGAAGTATTTACTCCCTCTCCAAATCAATTCTACAGTTCAAATCTTTTAAACTTTATATAGATTGTATTTTACTATACTGCTATTCTTCCTCCAATTTGATTTTCTTTTGTTATGTTTGTGGCATTATCTAAAATGTATATGTGTAGCTCAGGTTTGTTCATTTTTATTGACATAAAACACAATTAGTTTGTCTTATTTTCTGTTGATGAATATTTAAGCTATTTCCTTTTTTTGATTATTGCAAGAATATAAACATTCTTCTGCACTGAGCTGTATAAATTGCACAAGATTTTCTTCTGAATATATAATTTATAATAGTATTTTGAGGTCTTAAAATAAGGCCAAACTATGTTTTAATCTTTGGTACCTAGAACTATTTTTTGTATAATTTATGAAATATATATTCAATTTTTTAAGTTGGCATATATGTAAACTTATAATATGAACTGTCAAGAAGCATTCATTTAATAGTTTGTTCTTTCCCCATACAATGTTACCTCTGTCATATATCAAATTTACCTGTGGTTTTCACCTTCAGCCCTCTAGTTTATCAATTGTGCCATATATCTTTGTTTCCACTAAAGTCACACTATCCTCACAAGTATGTAATGAGTTTTAAATCTGGTCACACAAGTATTCCTATTTTGTTCTACTTATTCAAAATTCCCTGGGTCATTTATGGTGCTTTTATGTAGCTTTAAAAAACTAGAGTCAAGGGACTAGCAGTTAGCATGATGGCTATGTCGCTGGACTCCCATGTAGTCGACCGAGGTTCGTGTCCCAGACCCGGTAGCTTAAAAAACTCACGCCAGGTACATGTGCGTGTGTGCCCAAGATCCCGAGAGGAGAATGGAGGAGAAGGGATTGCGGCGTGACTATCCCCCCTGGGGGGTGATTTCTTGCTTTCTGTCTCTCTGTCTGTCTGGTGAGTGCATGCGCCCTATGGCAAAAACCTCTCAAAAAAACAACAAAAAAACCCAAACAAAACAAAACAAAAACTAGAGTCAAGTTCCAAAAGTTGACAAAACAGACTACTAGAATTTTTACTGGAATTTCATTAAATTTATATATTAATATGAATAAAATAATTTTTACAATATTGAGCTTACTTATCAATAATAATTGACATAATCTCCATTTATTTAAAACTTTATCACAAGATCTTTTAATTTTACACAAATATTTCATTCATAATATAAATATCTTTTGTTATAATTATTCTTATTTACCTCATATATGCTGTCATATGCTAATATTACTTACATTATACTTATGGTTATATTTTCTTTTTTTCCTTTTAATTTATTTATTTACATTCATTCACTATACATCATCACAGCAAACAAAATGAGATTTCCCATCCAGAATCCAACGGATATTACCATACATGTTATCATCAACAAATAAATTTCTATTTCTTGTTTCTTATATATTTGGCTCGCCCCGCCGCCCTTGATTTCCTACTTCTTGCCCTCTGCCAATTGTGCCCCTTCTCCCACACAGTCTCTGGTATGTATAGTTGTTTTCCATGCCTTTTCCTCCCCACATTTCATTGATTCACTAAAGATCTTAATTAATCTAAATATTTCCAATAGCAAGCACAGCTTGCTATATACATACATATCCATGAACACAACTCTGACCTTAGGCATAAATCTCAGTGAAAAATCCCCTCTGCCCTTTCCCACCCTCCTCTCACATTGCCTCTGGTGTCTACACTTGTCTTCCATTCCTTTTCCCTCCACATTTTATTGATCATACAATTTCTTTTCTTGTCTTCTACAGTTGCTTTTCATTCCTTTATTCTTTCCTACATAGTATTGATTCACAAAATATCTTAATTAATCTAAATATGTACAATAGTAAATTCAGCTGATATATACATGTATCTGTGAGCAAAATTTGACTTGAATGAAACTCTGTGGGTAGAATGAATATACTATAGAATAGCACATAGCTGACGCTATGTAGCTTACTGTGGTTACTATATAGGTATTTTTTAAATACATTTTTTTATTTCAAGAAAGGTAGTTTTAGCTTTAATAAATCAAAATTAAAAAATGTTAAGAGAACTTTAATGCTTAAAGCTAGGAAACAGGTTAGGATCCAGTTTGTATAGTAGGTACATGGACTTGTCCACAACTTGAGAGAAGACAAAACTCCTTAACACTAGAAAAAAAAATCATAGAAGGTCAGTAATATTTTAGTCAAAAGTCATAAAATTCTATTTTACCAGTTCAAACTCATCTACTTTATCTTCTGTTGTGGTCTGATCTTTCCATTTAAATTCTGGAAGATAGCATTCACCTCTGGATTTGTCCCTACCATTAAGCTGGCCATTATCTTAGTTGTTTTCCTAGTTGATCTCGTATTTCTGTATGTCTGACTTTAGTTTTCGTAGGATAGGACTCCTTCAAAACTTCTTGGAGAGCAGATCTGGTGTCGATAAATTCTTTCAGGTTTTGTTTATCTGAGAATGTTCTTGTCTTTTCTTCCCATATGAAGGATGATCTTGCCAGAGATAGTATTCTTGGTTGAAATTGTTTTTCACTCAACACTTTGAATATATTTTCCCATTCTTTCCTTGCTTACATTGTTTCTTTTGAGAGGTCCGCTGTTAGCCTGATGGGATATCCTTTGTAAGTAATTGATGTTTCACTCTTGCCAGTCTCAGTATCTTGTCTTTGTGGTTTGGGTCATTCTGGCTATAATGTGTCTTGGAGAAGATCTTGGGTTGATTCTATTTGGGATCCTTTGTATTTCTTGGGATTGGATCTTTGAGTGCCTCTCTAGGTTTGGAAAGTTTTCTTGCAGGATTTCATGGAATAGATTATCAATGTCCTCATGAGTCTCTTCACCTTCTGTGATGCCAATTATCCGGATGTTTAGACGTTTTATGGTATCTAGTATTTCTCAAATATTATTCTCAAATTTTTGGGCAATTTTCTGTCTTTGTGGTGGATTTTTCTAGGCTAGCCATTTTCTCTTCTATGTCTGAGATTCTATTTTCTGTATGATCTAGTCTGCTTTTAATACTTTCGAGAGAGATTTTGACTTCCTGTGTTGTAGTCTTTATCCCTAACAATTCCATTTGATTTTTTTTTGTAAAGTGTGTAATTCCTCTTTCAGATCTTTCAAGAACTTCCTCACCTCCTAGCACTCGTCAGCTCCTTTCTCCATTCTCTTCTGCAATTCATTGTCTCTTCTCTTCCATCTCTGTTAGCTTCGCCATTATGGATGTTCTAAATTCTTTATCAGACATATCCATGATTTCCGTTGAACTGTCTGTGGATGAAGAAGAGCCATTCTTTTCCCTTAGGAGAGAGGTATTTTCTTGCTTTCCCATATTTTTTGTGGTCCTGCAGTGATTTCTAGTCATCTGATGGAAAAGTGTGTTTCTTCCCAAACTTAAAGTTCAGTCTGAGCATCCTGGAGTGTGCAGAAAGGGGAACAGAGAGAGAGAAACAATAGCAACAACAACAACAAAAAGCAAAAATTAGAAAACCATGCCCTGCACAAGTGCAAAATTACTGGTTCTCAGTAGCCATGAAGGGGTCTTCTTTGGCTTGTGCCCTTGCCTTTCCATGCGAGTTTGATGGCTGGAGGCTGAATTATCAGTGGAAAATCTTCATTTCTCCTAGCCTTCTGAAATCACTAGTTCTCAGTAGCCATGAAAGGGATGGTTGTATTTTCTGATCCTTTGTTATTGATATATAAGAATGATCTTGGTTTTTGTGTATCTCTCCCATCCAGAGAGAGTTCTTTGCTTTTCCTTGTCATACTACACTGTTTACCATCCCTAACACAATGTCAGATAGAGGAAATGATATTTGAAATCTGCATATTTCTCTAGAACTTTCAGTTCAAACGTTTAACCTGGAAGTCTTATGTTTGCTTTTGGATATCGGTTAACACACTTGATCAGCTTAAGGGTGTTCTTTCCATTTCAAATGCTTTAAGGTTTTTGTTTTGTTTTGCTTTTGGTGAATGGTGGGCTGTGCTTTTATTAAAAATGTAAACTCTTAATCTAGATAAGAGTCAGATGGTTGAGAATTCTCAGCTAGACTCTTCGCTCTACCCTCCAAAATTCCATGTCGGAAAAGATTTTTGCAGTCCAGTTGCGGTAGTAGAAGCAGTAGGAGCACTGCTGCTCCAGCACTGCTGGAGACCATACAGAAAGGTTCAGATTTGTGTGCTAGGTCTACCTGCATGCCAGGTGCACCCATGGGCTTCCCTGTAATCTTGGCAGGCTGCAGGGACTGGGGAAGAGTAATGTAAATACCCTTTTGAAGACACCCTTCCTTCTCTCTCCTTTCTCTGGAACTTTTATCAAAAGATTAGTGAATATCAGATTTTAAAGCTTATTTTGTAATCTAACCCCTCTTTTAGAGACTGTTACCATTTGAGGGGCCAGACTTTACATAAGCAACTTTCCCCACTTCCCATCTTGAATCATTCCAAAGATTTGTCTTTTGCCCCTTAAGCGGTAAAACCAAAGCCTATTTTTATTGAGACTGGAAGTTAACTGAAGTCATTTCCAGTTCACCATGCATACCTTCTTCTTCCTTCCATTTTTCTCTTCTTGATGTAGGCATTACTTACTCAAAAGCTCTGATGTGCTCTTAAAAAGTGAATGGTGTATCACCTCCAGTTTTTCTATGCCTCAGAATGAGATTTTTAAAAGAAATTAATGTAATTAATTAGTTTTATAAAATAGTCTTAACCTCACCTAGAAAAGATTTATCATAGTAACAGATAATTTGATTAGAAGATTGATAACAGAGACCTAGAAGGAAAGGAAAGAAAAATGAGTCATTGTCTCAGCTTTCCCCTTTTTGGCATTTATTCATACATTCATCAAGCAAATATTAAATGAGGGTTGACCATCAAGGAACAGTTCCTCATAGGGATTCCCAGCTGGAGTTAAATGTGAACTGCTATGTGAGAGAAAAATAAGAGTGATAAACTTAAATGGAGATGAGACAAGACAAAAAGTTTCAGGTAAAGAAAATGAAAGTATCTCAGAATTCTGGAAATTATATCTATTACTTTTTAAAAATTGTTTTATTTCATTTCAAAATATTCAGTAATCATTCATTTTTCTTATCTTGTAATGCCAGACACTGTACAATATATTTAAATGTGTGATCCTCTCATTTGTAATGTATAACCTAAGTGCTTTAATGGTACTTTTTGTTAATCATCTTTGTTATTTTTGCTCCTGATTGTAATTAAAAGGCTATGTCATCACTTCAACAGTTTTAAAGTTTATAGTTCTTTTCTTAGAGAGAGATTTTTGCTATTGGGCATATGCTCTCGCCAGAGAGACAGAAAGTAAGAAATCACCCCTCAGGGGAGTTGGTCATGTTGTAATCCATTCTTCTTCATTCTCGTCTTAGGATTTTAGGTACACACACACACACACACACACACACACACACACACACAGTGTGAGTTTCAAGTTGCTGGGTCTGAGACTCGGACCACAGTCGGCCATGTGGAAATCCAACAACCTAACCATTATATCATCTGCTAGTCAAAGTTTATAGTTCTACTTTAAAAAATATATTTGTTCATTCATTTAATTTGACCAGACACACACACACAAAGATACACACACTCACATACACAGAAAATGAGAAAGCAAGCCACCAGGTCTGGTACTTTAACCATGGTCAGCCATGTGGGAGTGTCCAGTGCCTTAAACACCATGCCAGCTGCTGGTTCCTGGTCCCAGTTTACAGTTCTTATATCAAGTATTTACTGTTCAATTATCTGGCTACATTTCGATTTTGGCTATCTCTGTTTGTAAATTTTCTAAAATATTTTTATGCATATGTTTTCACCATTACAAACCTATAATTAGCCATCATCACATCAGCTGTGCAGTTACAGACTTCCTCCTTTTTTTTATTTTTAACAGGAACTACATCTCTTCTTCATTTGGCAATAAAATATCCATTCAAACTAGAGATCTGTTGCAACTCTCCAAGGTGATGAAAACTAACATTCTTAGTGAGACTCCAAAATATGCTGGATTTTTATCTGAAGGCTTCTACTGGAGCAGTTTTTGGGTTCAGCCAATATAGTAAGCAGACTTCATCATCATTATTCAAAGAGTGTTCCAAGTTTGTTTGGATTAATAATAATACCAACAATGTTCAAGAGTTTGATAGGCAATTTTAGGGTGACAGGAAATGTTTTCATATTAAAATATTAAAGCCTAAATATTTGTATAAAGCAAACCACAGAAATTACCTAGATAGAAAATAAAGAAAAAATTAAATTATAATAATGGCATGGAAGAGGATCTGAATACATGGAGAAATTTGCCATGGTTTTGGATGATACAACTGAACTTTATAAAGAATAATTTTCACAAAATTACTTTGCAAATATTCTGGTTAGATTGTTTTGTAAGATTTGATAAATTAAGTATACCTGGGAAAATGAAAGTACATGAGTAGCTAACTAAAAATGAAAGCAGGAGAGTTTACTAGACATTTACGCGACACTGGTTCATTAAGCATTCCTGGTTTCCTTTCTAACACTGTTACAGAAGTGGACACTAGGATAAGTAACTTTTAAGGTAAGTAGGCAAAACTATGATATTAGTAGAAGAAAATGTAAGATAATAGATCATTGTTTGATGCACAACTCCTCTTCCTTCTCATTTTGATTATTTCCTGTTTTCTCCTCCTCTTCTTTTAGCAATTTATTTTGGCCATTTACAAAGATAACTCAGACACTTGCTCAGTCCAGTTGTAATGTCAATATTGACTGCGTTGTTGATGAGTTGAAGAGATGTGCTTTGCTGGTCCCAGAGACAGAAGTAATATCATAGCGTGAGCCTGTGGATCTGTGGGGGATTGATTTCAGGACCTTTCTCAGATCCCCAAACCTGCAGATGTTCAAGTCATTTACACAAAATGGTGTAGTACTTACAAAATAATCTACATATATCCTTCTGTCTACTTCAGAACATTTCACTTATAAGTAATCTTATCATCAGATATAAGTGAAAAGGGAAATATATAAATAAACTCCATTGTGGGAGTGCCTTTTCTCTCATATTTCATAATAACTGACATGGCCTGGCTATATCTAGAGCTGATTAATCTGTGAATGTGGAAGCCAGAGGTATGGAGGGCTAAATGTGTTTATTTATTTATACATCATTTTGCCAGAGTGCTCATGTGCTCCCCAGAGAGAGACAGAGACAAACAGGAAGACAGCGGGAAAGTGTGAGAAAGTATTCTCTCCCCATAGGGAATGATCATGCTGCAATCCCTTTTTCTCCATTTTGCTCTCCTTTGGGGATTTTGGGCACACACTCACAGGCACCTAAAATTTTTTCAAGCTGCTGGGTCTAGGACTGGAACCATGCTGTCAGTCATGTAGTATCCAATCACCTTAACAACCTCTCCACTTGCTGACTCCCGAGCTGTAATTACATATGCCAGTATATTTGTTTAATCTTAACAGAGTTTTAAAAACTGGACTTTGATTTATTTCTCTTAATTATTGCATGCACTTGAGCAAATAGGTTGGTGACCTACAATCAAGATTAAACCATCTTATTTACATAAATTTAGCTATAAATTAAATGACTTATTCACAAAAAGGAACCCCATGTAAATATAAAATTACCTTACTTTTTTTAGGAAGGACACACAGTCTCAAACAGTCTTTGTAGTAGTGGAAATCTCTTCTAAGCACCCAAGGAGTTTGTAGTCAGAAGCCATAAACAGAATGAAGTTAAACTTCTCAAAGGAAGAGACTTGTGACCTTGGCCTCATTAATCTCGTGGTGTGCTCTGAATTAACAAATTATAGTCTAAACAATTCAAAATTATATCCATATATTAAAAAATATTCTGAGCATTTTCCTTGCATATCAGAAAAAAGAAATAGCCATGGAATCTCATTCCTCACTGCATACCTAGGGAGGTATTCACTGTCATTCCTTGTAGAGAAGGAAGTCATAGGCTCTTGGACCCAATCCCAAGTTATGGTCAGTATCTTCAGTATTTGCCAGGAACCTAACCTTGGTTACTCACTCCTTGTATTTATTGGTCACAGTGAGAACTAATGGGACTGACTATGGGGAACTCAAACTCTGATTTAAATGCCTTCCTCACTGCGTATCCTATTCCAACGCTAAGTGATGGCAACTCCCCATGCCTGCAACAATCCAACTCAGGCAAGTACTGATGCTGTGGCCCACAGATTGGTTGGTCAGCATCCAGTTTTTGAGGTTTTAAAGCATTCGAAACTCTATTAATCACTAAGAAGATATTGTTTAAGGTTCTGTGTTTAAGCCACATGCCTTACAACCTTTCTACATTTGAGAAAGAGATAGAAGAGAGACTAAGAGTTTAAAAAACATGCTATTGGGACCAGCAGGTGGCATGATGGTTATGTCACTGGACTCCCACATAGTTGAACATGGTTCCAATTCCGGATCTAGCGACTTAAAACTTACACTGAGTGAGTGCATATGCTTGCCCCAAAAGAAGGGATTGCAGTGTGGCCATCCCCCGTGGGGGATGATTTCTTTTTTTCTGTCTCTCTGTCTCTCTGTCTTTCCAGTGAGCACATGTGCCTGATAGCAGAGATCTCTAAAATAAATAAACAAATAAATAAATAAAGCCAAAACCAAAACCAAAATAATAATAATAAAATAGCGTGCTATTAAAAAATGTCTGCATCCTGTAGAAGTCCTATAACCTGTTTGGGTCTCAAGGTCTATAACGATAAAGTCAAAGGGTTAAAGTAGGTTACCTTTAAGTTACCTTCATGCTCTTAAATCTATTATTTTAAATTCAGGGGGAAATTTTCACAGATAGTATTTTTTTTTTTTTGAGAAGTTTTTGCTATAGGGCGCATGCGCTCACCAGACAGAGACAGAGAGACAGAAAGTGAAAAATCATCCCCCAGGGGGGATAGCCACGCCGCAATCCCTTCTCCTCCATTCTCCTCTCAGGATCTTGGGCACGCATGCACACGCGCCTGGCATGAGTTTAAGCTGCCAGGTCTGGGACTCAAACCGCGGTCGACTACATGGTTGTCCAGCGACATAGCCATTATGCTAACTGCTGGTCCCCACAGATGTTCTTATGAAAACAACTTTGTCCAAGTTTTCTCTTAGAGTTTAGGCTCAGTGGGGGGTGGGGAGAGAAAAACTTCAAGAAAGGACCTACTGCCATGGTTGGTAAAGAAACCAACTTCATAGTGGTTCAGATTATTAACCAGTAATATATTTCCAAGTAGTCAGCCATAATGGTAGAAATACAACCACTAGAGCCAAATTTCCTTTGATGGGGTTTTGTATGTGTATGTATGTATGTATGTAATGTTGTAAGGAAAATTTAGAGTATGTCAAGCCTGCCCTGGGGGAGAGATGAGGATCAGCTTCATGGAAAGGAACATAAGACTAGGGGGCAACTTTTAAAAATTTCAGGAAGTCCAGGGGAAAGAGGCACTATGGAGGGGAAAGAATTGTGGTAGAACCAGAGATGGTAGGAGACTGAAAATAGCTTTGTTTGTTTGTTTGTTTGCTTTTAGTTTTTGGTCAGAGGGCATGTTGTGCTTGCCAGATTGTGATAGAGAAAGACAGTGAAAAGGAAGGAAGGTGAGAAATCATCCCTCAGAGGGATGGCCAAAGCACAATCCCTTTTCCTCCTAGGATTTTGGGCATATGTGCACACATGCCTAACGTGATTTTCAAGCTTCCATGCCCAGGACTCAAACTGTGATTAGCCATATGGAAGTCCAATGCCTTAACCATCATACCACCTGCTGGCCCTGAGGATAGACAGGGGCATCTACAATCAACATACTGTATAAGTGGGCTAGATAGGTAGGATGAATAAAAAAATTAATTGTCTACAAATTCAGATTTTTTTCTCTAAATCAAGATTTTACAGAGCATGTTCTAAATATGCTTTGATGCTTAATATCAAATTATGAAAATTAAAACACACCAAATTTCTTAGCGGCTACATTTCTATGTTTCTTTCATAAAGAGGTAATCAGAGTATAATATCATCATGCCTAAAGAAGTTTACTTATAATTTTTGAAATAAAGAATTTAGATGGAGAGCTTCAAGTAGCCATGCTGGTTGACCAGGTATTATGAAGAAATAGTGTGCTTTACCCTAGTTTGCTCTTTCTTAAGTCTTATATTACATAGTTATTACGAAAATTCTTAAATGTATTCTGGTAACAGGCAGTTTTTGAGTTCATGTTTCCTGAAATTACTGTGCTATAAAGATTCAAAGATTTCTTTTTTGTGACATATGTGGACCAGTCTTTTTACAACATTTCAGTATGTTTTTGAATTTCTTAACAAATGAAATAATATACCAAATAATAACTGACCTAGTACATGCTAGTACTTACTGCTCATGTGTATCAGCTCAGACAGTCATCGGGTGTTCCGTGTTTCATGGTCTCATCAATTTGAAAGGAAAAAAATAAATCTAGAGCTGGAAGTGTTAATAGCTATTGCTTGGCTGGAAACCATCAAGTGCTCTCTAGAATCTATAAACTTGGACATGATTGTTTCCAGTGATAGAAAGGCCCTGGATAGCTAAGATTGAGAATTTAAAAAAAAAAAAAAAAAAAAGGGAGGAAAAAGTAGGAATAGAGAATGGTCTGTAAACTGC
>NW_006159668.1:537891-539276 GCF_000334495.1 Tupaia belangeri chinensis
CTCGCTTTCTGTCTCTATGTCTCTCTCTGTCTGTCTGGCGAGCGCACGCGCCCTACAGTGAAAATCTCAAAAAAAAAAAAAAAAAAAAAGGTAGGAAAAAGTAGGAATAGAGAATGCTATGTAAACTGCTATAGAAAAAAGTATGGTATTAAAAAATTAAAAATAGAGTCACTCTATGATTCAGTAATCACAGTTTTGGTTATTTATCAAAAAGAACTGAAGTCAGAACCTCCAAGAGATAATAGCACTATTGCAACATTATTCACAATACCCAAGTGTGGCTAAGTAACTATTGATGGATGAATGAACAAAGGTATAATCAAGTCTTAAAAATGACAGGAATTCTGCATTATGAGACAACATTGTTGAACCTTGAGGGTATTAAGCTAAGTGAAATTCACTAGACACGGAATGACGATACTATATGATTCTGCATGTTTGAGATATTGAAAATATTTAAACTCTTAGAAGCAGAGAGCAGAATGGTGGTAAAAAGGGGCAGTGGAGGAGAGAAACAGGAGTTGCTAATTAATGAATGTAGTTTCGTTACACAAGATGATTAAGTCCTAGAGGTCTGCTGTACCTACTATTAATAATACTGTATTGTACACTTAAAAAACTGTAGAAGGTGGGGCTCATGTTAGGTGTCTATTGTGGTTTGGATAATAGTTTGTCCCCCAGAGGTTCATGTTTTAGAATTTGGTCCCATGTAATTGTAATGGCAATGGGAGGTGGTAAAAGTTTTAATTGGCGAGATCTAGTGAGCCATGACTGGGTCCTGGAGGTATTACCCACATAAATGAATTAATGTCTCATGAAGCAGTAAGTTCTAGCTCTTGTGCCAAGGGGTAGTTCCCAGAAGGATGAGTTCCTATAAAAGGAAGATGGCTGCCTACAAGCTTCTCCTGCTCTCTCTCTCTCTCTCTCTGTATGTGTCTACCATCCTTTCTGCTTCTGTCAGCCATGCTGTTACATGGCACCAAAGGCTGACCTGAGGCCAGCTCCACGCCTTTTTACTTTCCATCCATCGTAATCATGAACGAAACAAATCTCTATCCTTCATAAATCACTCAATCTCCAATATTGATGTTGGTAACTTAGCAGACTAAGATGGTATTATTTTTTAGAAAAGAATTATTTTATTTTACTTTATTTATCCATTTATTTACTTATTTCAATTTGACCAGAGAAAGAGTGAGAGCAAGCAAGTAGGAGAGAGAGAGAGAAATGAGAAAGTAAGCTTCCAGGTCCTGGACCGAACCACAGTCAGCTATGTGGGAGTCCAGTGCCCTTAACTACCACGCTACCTGCCGGCCCCTAAGATGGTATTCTTTTTTTTTTTTTTTTTTTTTTTTTGGGAGGGATTTTCACTGTAGGGGCGGGGG
>NW_006159668.1:539461-576832 GCF_000334495.1 Tupaia belangeri chinensis
CCCTTAACCACCACGCTGCGTGCCGGCCCCTAAGATGGTATTCTTATTGCAATTAAAAAGTACAATTTTAAAGGAAAGAAAAGAAAAAAAGAAAGGAAAACAAAAACAAAAACAAAAACAAAAAGAATGCTATGTACTCCAAGAGTGTTTTCTCATAACCAGTCTCAAGAGTTATTAAAGGAGGGACGAGCAGTTAGCATAGTGGCTATGTTGTTGGACGGCCACGTAGTAGACCACGGTTCGAATCCCAGACCTGGTGGCTTAAAACTCAAGCCAGGTACGTGTGCGTGCATTCCCAAGATTCCGAGAGGAGAATGGAGGAGAAGGGATTGTGGTGTGGCCATTCCCACTGGGGGGTGATTTCTCACTTTCTGTCTCTCTGTCTCTCTCAGTCTTTTTGGTGAGTGCATGCTCTCTAGCAAAAACCTCTCAAAAAAAAATAAAAAAGAGTTATCAAAAGAAATATTGCTGAGTGTTGTGAAAATAAATAGACTCAATGGAAGGTGGATGGGGACAAGTGGTTTGACAGCCAGAGGCTGATAATCATGAGATAAACAGTCCAAGAAGAAGAGCTCCCCTTAAGGAACTCAGTAGAATCTGAGTCTTTACTAGGTTGCAGGAAAAGGAGAATTCATCAGAGCCTGCTGAAAGGAAGGATGGATATCTTGAGAATCTGAAGCAACAATAATTAGTGGGCAACTTTTTGGAAAGAGATACATGTCTAACGTGGAATTTTCATAAGTTCTCTTGTCAAGTACATGCTGTCACTGAGAAAACTTAAATTGAAAATTTATGTTATTCTTCACAAGTTCTTTATAGTTCTGGAGGAATATATAACTTCTTGTTTCTTTGTTGCAAAATTCTAATGTCCTAAACAAGGGAAACTGGATAGTGCCATTACATTGTTCACACAGAATCACAAACTATAGCTATATACAGAGCTTCCCTCTCTCCTTCCTGGTCAGTATTTTTCTAATAATATTTATGCTATCTAAAATGGGCAAACCAGTCATTAACCCTAAGAGAAGTGAGAAGAAAGGAGTTATTTAATGACTTAAGAAAAGTATTGGCACTAGACAGTGGTGTAGTAGTAACACAAGTAGACTCACATAGAAAAGGTCCTGAGTTTGAATCCCAGAACCACTTTGGGCATGCCAAATGTGCACATGCAAGTCCATAATCACAGCTTGTTGAGACTGGGGGTGGACTATGAGTGGCAATAAGACTCTGAGAGTGCCTTTCTCTCTCTATCTGTCTTTCTCTCTTATGGAAGAAATAAGCTTTAAAAAAGGAAAGCATCTAACAAACATGATATTTTATAACACAGTATATGATTCAAAACCATGCATATATAAAAAACTAATTTAAATTTTAATTTTTATTATACGCTTACTAGAATCCCTGATTTGTCTGGAGTATATTAAGTTAGAAGGTAAAGGCCAGCCCGATGACCTGGTGGTTACGGATGTTGGATTCCATGTGGACAAGAACATTATAGGAAGCCCAGCTGCAGTACCTTACCAACTATGCAGGTTATGTGTGTATGACTGCCCAGAATCCACCATGATGGAGAAATGGAGAAGGAATTGTGGTATGGCCATGCCCCTTTCAGTAGAGGATGGGGGGGAGTACTTTCTTTTTCTCCTTCTCTCTCTTTCTGGTGAGTGCGTGCACTCTCTAGCAAATAAAAATTAATAAATTAATTAGAAAGTCTGTGTTGGAACAACCTTTGGAGTACACTGTATGGAACTACCCATGAGAAGAGCAGCTCAATTACAAATCAGCTGCAGAATCTGAAGGATCACCCACGGAGGCTTCCAATTTGGAGCTCATGGTTGAAATCACTGTCAGTTTTCCTTGTTCATGATGTCATGATTTATATGGATGCCACTCTAAGTTAGGAGGCACACCTCAATGGCAAATTTTCCTTGAGTGTCTTCTGAAAAATGACTGCTTATTTCTCTGAGGTAACTAATAACCTGCCAGGATAACCAGAAACAGAGTTATGAGTTCCCTATTGGTGCTGTTCTATAAATATACCAGAAAGTTGGGTAATTATCTGTCCAGATGTTTCAAAATGATTTAACAACTGAAAAAAATGGACAGAAAATTGATTTTGTTTTTGCATTTGGGATATATTGCACTATACTTGAAAACCCCCAAAATGTTACAAAGACTTTTTCAGAATACTATTGCAGTCTGTATTCTTCTGAGAGAGTCCATAATAACATGCTGGGATAGTCCTTACAAATACACACAAATAATGGAACATAGAAGAATGAGGGATAGACTCTAAATTCATAGTGACTTCTCAATAATTATTTGTTCTTTCCCATTAAGCACAAGTGAGCATGATCATTAATCTATGCAATCTTGAGAGTGGGGAATGAATGATAATAATAACATTTATTGAACATTTACTATGTTCTAGGCATTGGGCTAAGTGCTTTTGTACATTAACACATTTCATTGTTATAACAACTTAAAAATTAATAACTATTCTAATCTCTATTTTATAGTCACAGAAAATGAGGCATGTAGAGTTGTAATAATTTGCCTGAGGTTGTTCAACCAGCAATCTGGTTTTCATATCTAATCTGCTATTAACTACTAGTTAACAAATTTCTTCACTAAAGCATTAAATTCATATGTTTCCTTCAGTATTGTACAAAATTTTAGGGAAATACTTCCCTATAAAATAACAAATCTGTTAATTAAAGTATTCTTATCCTGTTCATTTTTAAAAAATAGGTATTAATATTTTAATAGATGTTAATATATTCTTTTTTATGATAATTGTTTTTATTTATATTTAATCACTGTACATATTTTCAGCATACAAAATGTTTTTTTCCAGGGTGAATATGGTGGATGTTAGCGAAGTCATAGATATTACCATGTACATTATCATTAACACATAACTTTTCATTTTTGTCCTGTTTTTTGAATGGCTTATTGTTTTTGTTTTGTTTTTTGTTTTTTGTTTTTTTTGGAGAGGTTTTCGCTATAGGGCGTGTGCGCTCGCCAGACAGACAGACAGAGACAGAGAGACAGAAAGCGAGAAATCACCCCAGGGGGGATGGTCACGCCGCAATCCCTTCTCCATTCTCCTCTTGGGATCTTGGGCATGCACGCACACGTGCCCGGTGTGAGTTTTAAGCCAGGATGTGAACCGCGGTCGACTACATGGGAGTCCAGCAACATAGCCATTATGCTAACTGCTGGTTCCCATTAATGGCTTATTGTTGATGAACATAAGACAAAGTTAATTCAAAAGGTAGATAAAAAATCTTGAGTTCAGATGGGAGCACTAAAATTGTGCTGATTTACAGACTCCTAGATGTCACCTTCTTATATCCTGTTCTCTGTAAGCAAAAACCTGGTCATCTCTGGAAATGGACATGCTTGATTATTAAAATTAATATTTATAAATTATTTTCATATAAACAGATGAAGAATTTTATATGGGTAGGTGATACCTATATGTACCTCTGCCTCATTAACATTTAGCAATACTTACAGCTTTTTTTTAGATCAAAAGACACACTTCTCAATATTAAGAAATTTAAATATATTTAAGAAAAGAATTCAAGGAAGATGATTCTAATATATGAAGTCTTTAGCAGTGGAGGCTGGATAATTATTTACTCCAAATAGTTAAGCCAGCTACCTTCCCACAGCTGGAGTGTGTGTGTCCATCTGTGTGTATATGTGTGTCCATGTACGTGTGTATATTTGTGTGTTTGTGTGTGTGCACGTATGTCTGTTTTTTGTGTGTGTGTTTGCAATTGTTGGAGTTGAGGACGCATGGCTGTGAAGCTCTTTAAGACCTGTCTGATTTGGTGATTCTTTCAAGTTTCTTTAGATACTGGCCTGAAGAAATTTTTCTCAGAGGGAAAGCAGATGAATTTGATGACTGATAATGTTTCTGTCCAGTGACCTGCCAGAGGTGAAAGCTATGAGTCTCCCAGAATCCCTTATCATCTTTCACTCTGTAGCTTTCCTTTATTTCAGGTACCATCACTGTACTTTGGCCCTTCAATCATCACCTCCACTTTCACATTCAAGGCTCTTACTGAAGGGTTCCAGAATGTCACAAGGAAAAGATATATAGATGTATGGGGGAAAAGAGACCCCTCTGTTCTATCTGTATTCTCTCTAATCCTGCCAGTAAGAAGACACTGACACATATTACATGCTGGTGAGCAAGCTATAGGAAACGAGCAATTTTCCATGGAAACTTTCTTTTTTTAACCAGAAGAACTGCTCAAATTTGCTGTGTGTGTGTGTGTGTGTGTGTGGCAAATATGAATTTAAACAGGAAATTGTTTTGTTGGGTGATTAACTGATTTACTAAAGGGATCTTACATAATCTTTTTAAAGAATTATTTATTGAATTTTATTTACTTATTATTATTACTCAGTTTTACCAGAGAGAGAGAAAGAGGGAAAGTGAGAAGGAAAGCAAGCCACCAGGTCTAGGACTCAAGATATGACTGTCCTTATGAGTCCAGCACCTTAACCACCATGGCACCTGCATGTCCCAGTCAATTATAGTAGCTATGCTTTAGTTAATTACAGGCATTCACCTTTTAAACTGTGTTAAGTCAGTTGAACTTCAGCATATAACCAATCTGGGACCAGCAGTTAATGTAATGGTTATGTCGCTGAACTTCTATGAAGCAGACCACGGTTCAAGTCCCACACCCGGTGGCTTAAACTCATGCCAGGCGCATGTGCTTGCATGCCCTAGATCCTGAGAGGAGAATGGAGGAGAAGTGCTTGTGGCGTGGCCATCCCCCCTGGTGGGGGTTGATTTCTTGCTTTCTATCTCTCTGTCTGGTGAAACACCCACACCCTAAAAAAAAACCCTCAAAAAAAAAAAAAAAAAAAAAAAGAACATAACCAATCCAATTGTTTTTCTACCTCATTCCTTCACTTTGATTTTTGTGGGTCACTTTCTCTTTCTGTAACATTCACTTAAAATACCAAGTGATAGGGGCTACCCAGAGTTTCTCAGAAGTCTTTCCTGGGAAACTTCCCAATTGGAATCATGTTTATTTTTGCTCAAATTAAGCTCCACTAAATTAAATTGTCTGCAATTTTTTAATTTAATTTTCTGTTTTTCTTTTAACAGTATCTAGTCCCATTATGCCCTTAGCAGATTACTCATCTCTGGATACCTCATATTATTTTTCAACTGCTACATTTTACCTATGGGTGTATTGTATTTCATTAGTATCCCATTTCAGTGTACCATTTTTGAGAAAGGTTAAAAGTTACAACACTTTGGGGACCAGCAGTTGGTGTAGTGGCTATATCACTAGATTCCCCTGTAGTCAACTGTGGTTCAAGTCCTGGACCTGGTGGCTTAAACTCACACCGGGCGCGTGTGCCCAAGATCCCGAGAGGAGAATGGAGGAGAAGGGATTAAGGCATGGCCATTCCCCCTGGTGGAGTGATTTATTGCTTTCTGTGTCTATGTTTCTGGTGACTGCATGCACCCTATAGCAAAACCTCTCAAAAAAAAAAAAAAAAAAAAAAAGAAAAGAGTTACAATTCTTGGGACTAGCAGATGGTGTAATGGTCCCAGGGGTTTAAAACTCATGTCAGATGCATGTGCATGAGTGTCCAAAATCCCAAGAAGACACTGGAGAAAGAATTGTGCTGTAGCCATTCCCCCTAAGGGGCAATCTCTTGCATTCTGTCTCTGTGGCAAGCGCACACACTCTATATCAAAAATCTCTCTTAAAAAAAAAAAAAAAACAATGACAACACTACCATGTTTCAGGTTATATTCATATTTCATCTACTACCCATGATGGAATCTTTTTTGTTAGACTGGCTGTGGGTGATCCAGCTCCAAAATATATCTTAAAATTTATTTTCTTTAACCACTGTCAGAACTAAATACTACAGTTTAGAGTTCCAGGAAAACATATCCCAAGACATGCATTAGCATGCAGCTGGTTCATTGATGAGTGCTCTTGGAATCAATATATATTGAGAAATGAAAGAGAACAGGAATGAGGAGATTAGAATTTGGGCAGTGGTGCAGTCACAAGGCCTCACCTACCTGATCCTTGGGAAACCTTGAAGCTGACTTGGTCCTTTAGAGTTGTCTCTGACAGGGTAAGTAGGCTGAATCAGCAGTCATTGTTGCAGCCTACCCCATGAAGAGGGCATCTCTTTGAGGAAGGCAGCTCACTTCAGCAGAGGGCAATTAGCTAAGAGAACTGACACCTGTGCTCTATAGGCAGCAAGTGCAAAGATAGATCTTTTGGTCTTGAAACGGGAATCATCTGGGGACCGCCAGTTGGTGTTGGCTATGTTGCTGGGCGCTCATGTAGTCAACACATGGTTCGAGTCCCAGACCCAGCGTCTTAAACTCATACCAGACATGCATGTGTTCATGTGTGCCCAAGATCCCCAGAGGAGAATGGAGGAGAAGGGATTGCAGTGCGGCCATCCCCCCAGGGGGTGATTTCTTACTTTCTGTCTCTGTCTTTCTGGTGAGCACGCACACCCTATACCAAAAAAAATAAAATAAAATGAACAAAACTCAGCGATCAACTGGATACTCAGCACAGCATCCACTGATCCATTTTTCTTAGGTAGAAAATCTACAACCAACTTTGCTCATTTATATTGTTATCTCTATAAAGATGCCCCCTCTTTTTATCACCATCTTGAAAACTCTATATTATTTTTCACATACTGCCTTCTATTTTCTTTTTTGTATTGAACATGACCGAAAACATTTTTCTGTGAGCCTTTCATAACATAAAAAAAAAGCCTTACAACTAATTGAACATACATACTGAGATCCGATGGTGTATTGGGAGCATGGAATACTATATCAGTTTTACAGATTCCTCTATGGAAATGGTACATGCAGACATAATCTGACTATGTGGAGGTGGTCCTAGTGAGAATCGAAGGAGTCCTTTTGTACTTCTTCATTACAAGGCAGGAGTCGAATCTTCTTTTGTGGCATTTCTTTCATGTCATTCTCTTGTACTGGGCCATGTTATTGTGTAAACGATGTGCTGACCAAAATCCATGAGCTCTTTTTCTTACAGTGTTGGCTCCTCTCTCTTTTTTTACTTTGATTCTGATTTATGTAATTTTGATAGTCTTTTGTTCTGTGGATGCCAGACAAGGGAAAAGAACCTAGTGATGTCTCTGTGGTGCCAGGAGATATGTCTGAAATCTTAAGGTACAAAACCAAGAAACAGAAGACAAAAGATAAATGCTGTGATTTAGTTACAAAGGCTCTGTCTTTGTGACACTCAACACACAAAAGCATGCTCACAATCGTCTACATCCATATACGCTTACTGATTAAAGATTAGCCTTGTAGTGAGACTATTAATATAGCTACATATAATTATACAGCAGATTTTTATATGTGGATTTGCTTACTTTATATTTAATTATTTTAATGACTGCTTTTAAAGTTTACACTTTTAAACTTTTCTAATTATTTACCTCTAATTTTTTATGTATTGAGTCATTTTTTAATGTCTTGACTTTAGTAACAATGTTATAATGTGTATTTTGGGTCAAGGTAATGAATGAAGGTAATTTGTTCCATATTCTTCCTATGAAATGATATTAAGAGTGTATGTATAGGGACCAGTAGATGGCGTAGTGGTTATGTGGCTGAACTCCTACATGGCCAACCACAGTTCGAGTCCTGGATTCAATGGCTTGAAACTCTCCCAGGGTGCCTATGCTTGCATGCCAAGGTTCCAGGAGGAGAATGGAGGAGAAGGGATTGTGGCAATGGCCATAAACTTAGGGGGTGGTTTCTCACTTTCACGATCACTGTGTCAGTCTCTCTCTTTCAGGCAAGTGCGTGTGCCCTAAGGCAAAAACCTCTTAACAAAAAAAGGACATTTAAATGAAATAAGTCAGGCACAGAAATAATAATGTTATGTTCTCATTCATTTTTAGAAACTAACAAAGAAGACCTTGTAGAAGCAGACAGTAGGAGCCAGCAGATGGTATAGTGAATAAGATGCTGGATTCCCACAGAGCCAACTGCAGTTCAAGTCATAGACCTCTTAGCTTGAAAATCATGCTAGGTGCATGTGTGTGCATGCCCAAAATCCTCGGAGAAGAATAAAGGAGAAGGGATTGTGACATAGCCATCTTCTCCAAGGGGATGACTTCTCACTTTCCCTCTCACTGTGTCTCTCCAGGAGCACATGTGCCCTTGGGCAAAAGCCTGAAACAAAAAAATGTAGAGAGTAGAAAATGTTAATTACTAGAGGCTGAATAACTTGCACTGACATTGGTGCCAAATGGTACAATAGTAAAATGTGATGTTCAGTAAGACTGACTATAGGTTTAGGACTATGTCCAGAGATCTCCTTGAGTAAGCCAAGCTTTGGCTAATTTTCTTTATTTCAACCATTTTCTATATTTCAGATTAGCTAAAAAAGGATTTTAAGTGTTCCCAACACAAAATAATGACAAATATTTGAGATGGTGGATATACTGATCATTCTGATTTGATCATTACACATTATATTCTTGT
Source organism: Tupaia belangeri chinensis (assembly GCF_000334495.1). Classification (NCBI taxonomy): domain Eukaryota; kingdom Metazoa; phylum Chordata; class Mammalia; order Scandentia; family Tupaiidae; genus Tupaia; species Tupaia belangeri. The sequence continues at coordinate 548,007 of NW_006159668.1, forward strand.
AGTGAAAAATCACATTGGGTCTCATAATTATTTACAAAAATAATATGTCAATACATTTTTAAAAATATATTTTTGGCTACCACTGACGGTCATTTTTTCAAAAATTTTATTTCAACAAAGCAGACTATAGAAAGTTACAAGATCACTAAGGTTTTCCATGGACCCATTATCTGATTTTCCCAATAATATGCATCTTATAATATTTTCAGAATCCTTTTTTCTCCTTCTTTCTATGATCTATATTTAATTTTTTTTCTGTAATATTTGAGAGTAAGCTGTAGACCTGGTGCCTCCTTATCACTAAATATTTCACTATATTTCCTATAAACTTTTACATTCTTTCATTTAACCCTGGTGTCATATTTTTGTTTCTTTTTAAAATGTATTTCTTGCGTGAGTGAGAGAGACAGCGAGATAACATCTCTGACACCTTGATCCACTCCCAGCTTCACCTAGCCCAGATAATAGGCACATATGCCTGGCATACTTACAGAAGTCTCTGGATGTTAACCCAGAACCTTCTCATGTGGAGAAGCTTCACTGAGTATCACATTTTCTCACTGCACCATCATCTGGCTCTAATGTCAGTATAATTATTAAAGTTAAAAAATAACATTGATACAGATGGCAGATCTGCAGCAGATGACAGAGGTACATTTTCCTGACTGTCGCACAGAATTCATCTAATTCACTCTTGTCTGTCAGAGGTACCTTGAACATACTAATTGTCAGTGTGGTAGGGTTACAGTAAAAAAAAAAAATTAAAAGTTGGCGCTGGCAGGTGGCATAGTGGTTGAGGCTCTGGAAGCCCACATGGTTGACTGCGGTTGGAGTACTGGACCTGGTGACTTGAAATTTACACCAGACCAAAAAAAAAAAATTTACACCAAGACAAAAAAAAAAAAAAAAAAAAAAGGGGACCCGCAGTTGGTGTAATGGCTGTGTTGCTGGACTCCCACATACTCGACTGTAGTTCGAGTCCTGGATTCAGTGGCTTAAACTCATGCCGGGCGCATGTGCTTGCATGCCCAGGATTCTGAGAGGAGAATGGAGGAGAAGCGATTGCGGCATGGCCAACCCCCTGAGGGTGGGGGGGGGTTGGTGATTTCTTGCTTTCTGTCTCTCTGTCTCTCTGTCTTTCTGGTGAGTGCACATGCCCGATAGCAAAATCTCTCTCTCAAAAAAAAATTCACACCAGATATATATGCATGCGTGCCCAAAATTCCAAGAGGAGAATGGAGGAGAAGGGATTGTAGTGTGCTCAACCCCCTGGGGTGTGATTTTTCACTTTCTGTCTCTGTCTCTCTGGTGAGTGCACACACCCTGTGGCAAAAATGTATCCAAAAAAAAGAAAGAAAGAAAAGAATAGGTAAGCGTTCTTATGAGTCTGGGAAAACTACATGTGCTCCATATATTTTAGATGAATGTATATCAATATTGTCTTTCTGCATGGGTTTGTGAGGGGTACAGAAAATATCCAACTACTAACACCCTTAATTATGTTAGTATATTTGAGTTATTATATTACAGTTATATTATATTTGAGTTAATATATTACAGTTGTAAATACATGAGTAGGAATATAAGACATCAAACAGACATTTTAGTGTTGACCTTAATAGCTATCTATCTATCTATCTATCTAGTCAAAAAAAGTGATGATTTTTTTTATTTACCTTTGTTTGTTTCCTTATGGGCAAAAACTTTATTTTTGCTTCTGTCACCACTTACATTAAAGTGAAAATACACATTTAGAGTCCATGATCTGCATGCAGATTCAGAGAGCTCTTTCCGATTGTGTGAATATTTTCCAGCTGCTTTGTGATAGGAAACCAATTATGTACAATATATCATAAAGAGGAAGCAATTACATTCATTTTCTTGGGCACTGAGAAATTTGATAAAGTTGACACTTGGCACATTGAGCTGTGATAACAGTTAATTTTTTAAAAGGCATAAAATATAGGCCAGTTGAATTGAAGTCATTTGTTTTTAAATTGTTGAAAATGTTGTTACCTTCCATGCTTTCAGATGAGAAGAGGGAGTGGAAAATTAATTTAGAAATCTATTCTAAATGCAGACTGAGTACTAGGCTTATTCAGTTAAAACAAAATACTTCATTCCAAGAATAAACTAATTCCTGGGATGTTGCTAGTAGCTTCAGATGGAGCTGGACCTTTGAGAAACTGTGAAGAAGGGAAATCTCACTGGGTCTAGTGTTTTACTGAACTCTTTCCATTTTAAAATGGTGCGCCATTTTCATCTTTCTACAAGGAACCTAGTATTCATTTTTCCCCATCTCTTCCTTTAAATACTCTCTCCAGGATACCTGATACATTTATTACTATTTTGAGGTAAATAACTCACCATTCTATATGTGTGAAATATGTTTCTATACACTTATCTACTGGGCATCTCTAATGAGACAAATAACATACTGTTCCTTAAACTCTCTGCACTGTGGATGTGTTGAGAAGCCACATACTGGGCAGAGTTGATGCCCTGAAGGTGTCACTTCAGTAAGGGCTTGAAGCGAATTTGTCATTTAGATGCGTGCAAATGAGGAGCGCCATTGGGCCAAAGGTAGTAGAATGTTCACTGATGTGGAGATGGGCACCGCGTGATGCATTTGGAGAGGTGTAAGTGGTTCATGAAGTCTGGAGACAGGCACAGCCGCCATCTGTCCTGATATTTCTGGCATCATCCTAGTCCTCAGAAGCGTAATTAATAATAGTACTCATTTTTCTTCCCCAGTGTCCAGGTATGGACAACACATGGTAAAATCACTTTGAGCAATGTTCTCAGATGGATGATGAGACTAGAGTGCCAGGCGGAAATTGTGTTGTGGCTACATCATATGTCAAAGGAGGAAGTTCATTTACTTTTTTAGAGAGACTTTTACTACAGGCTGTGTGCGCTTGCCAGAGAGGCAGAGAAAGACAGAGAGACAGAAAGCAAAATATCACCCCCCATGAGGGGATAGCCACATAGCAATCCTTTCTCCTCCATTCTCCATGCCCAGTTACCCGTTGTGAGTTTTAAGCCACCAGACCGGAAACTCAAACTGTAGTCAACTACATGGGAGTCCAGTGTTGTACCCATTACTACATCTGCTGGTCCCAAAGAGCAGGAAATTTAAACTTTATTTGAAGGTGGCAGGAAGATCTGATGTCACTTAAACTAAAGCAAAACCAAAGAAAAACAGCACAAGTCTAATAGTAAGGTGCTACCTGGCATTAATAAAACAGGAGGAGGCATTGTATTGCAGGATCTTGTCCTGACAACATAAATTCATGACTCATAAGTAAATTCTCATTTCAAACATTGACTTTCTTATAGTTACATTTATCTCTAAATGCAAACATTAAGTAGTGGCTTATAACTTGGCTATTGCTTTTATTATCTTAAACATTAATGTAATATTTAAAACATTTCTGGGTTATCTATTAACTAGGGAGAGGGTTTTATGCTTGTTTGTTTCCTTTTTTTTTTGACCGAGCATATGTGCACTCGCTAGAGACAGAGAGGAAGAAAGAAAAAGAGCACTCCCTCCCATGGGGTGTTGTCATGCTTCAATCCCTTCCTCTCCATTTCTCCATCCTGTGGGATTTTGAGCATGTGCACTCATGTCTCCAGAGTGTTTTTCAAGATGTTGGCCAGGAATTTGAACTGTGGTTGGTCATTTGGGATCTGGTTCCCTTAACCTGGGAAATAAGTCTGGCACAAATTAAAAAAAAAAAAAAAGTTTCTTGTATATTGCTTTCAAGTATACATGGAAGGACTATGTGTCAATGAATTCCTATGAAGCATTAGCAATTGGATTAAACCAGTAAAGCCATGCTGTACACTTTGCCTTAAGAAAAATGCAAATACTTATAATAAAAGTAAAAGTTAAAACTTATTTTCATGTTTTTTTTTTTTCTTCCCTTAAATGAAGTTCTGCAGGTAAGCTACCATGTAAGCCTACAGGTCCCTTGAGATCAGGTACCCTTGATCGCCTCAGTGGAGACTCATCCTGTCCTGGATTTCATTAAGGTTCTGCTGTGAAAAATGTCTCCTTTCCAGTGACTCCAGAGAGTTCAGTGCAGGCTGCGGAAAATGAATAGTGTAAATACCAAGTAGCACTGACCATTTAATAATAAAGATTCCAGTGATGTCTCGCTGACTACACATTGGAGTTTAGTAAATATCGTCTGCTGATCCAGGCCAGGAATTTTGCTGCAAGAACAGCAAATTATGTCTTTCTGTACGGACGAGCAAACACAAGTGGTTGTAGCATAAAGCCACAAACATATTTACATTGGAGAAATTTGGAGTTCAGAAGTTGATGGAAGGTAGCACTGATCTGTTTTATTTCTTTGACATGTCTTTAGTTGTTTTTGTAGACACAAGTTTCAATTTTCTTCTATTAGAAAATTCTGTTATTTTCTTTCTTTCTTTCCTTCTCTCTCTCTTTCTTTCTTTTTTTTTTTTGAGAGAGACTGCTTGATATAGGGTGCTATAGGGCACGTGCGCTCGCCAGAAAGACACAGAGAGACAGAAAGCGAGAAATCACCCCCCCAGGGAGGATGGCCATGCTGCAATCTCTTCTTGTCCATTCACCTCTCTAGATTTTGGGCACACATGTACATGCACCTGGTGTGCAAATTTCAAGTCACAGGGGACTCAAACCGTGTTGGCCACTTGGAAGTCTAGTGCCTTAACCACGACACCACCTGCTGGTTCCAGTTATTGTTTTTCTAAACGTAAGTTCTTTGCAATGCAATCAAGAAGGATGTTATTTTGAGAAAATTTCTCTCTGTTCCTTCAGCACAAGAAATGAGATGAAAAGGACACAGGATAGTAGGCATGTATATTGTGAATTGGAAGTGTGAGCTTTTCCGCTGAGCATTTCTTAGAGTTAGATTAAACTGTCCATTCTCTCAAATTCATTGGTCCACTGTCAAGCTTTATTAGTCCGCATTGACCCACAGGCATCCTTTGCTGATGGACATCTTCTTTGCCTTTATTGACTTATGTCCACACTGGAGGTAACTTGTGTGGCATGGATTTCATAGGCTACAAGTAGGTGGCTAAAAGTATAAAGATCTGAATGAAAAAAATGCATATAGGCATGGGCCAGTTTTATGGTGCAGTCATAATGCACTCTTCAAGAGAAGGCAGATTCTATAGAGCAGCCAAAGTTTGAATCCCCTGCCTGGTCAGTCTGAAACACACCAGACACACTTGTCAGTGCACAGGGTTCAACAGGCTGAGGACTGGAGGAAGGGATCCCAGGGTGTTCATCTCTCTCATCTTCACATGCACGTGCATGTGCTCTATCATAAAGATGAAAACACTGAGAAAATGTCAACAAATCCACCACAGAAGACCAAAACTAACATAGATCCACACTCCACAATTAGAATTAAAGACTCTTACAAAGGACCAGACATTGCTGATTCTACAACATTCATGTGGGATAAAGATAATATACTTTCTTCAGGGCAGGTTATTTAGAACACGGTCAACAATAATACATATAAAATGATTTAAAATGTAGTCAAAAATTGTAAGTAATATTTAAACATGTATGACAAACTCTATGTTACTTTTAGAATGTGAAGAGTTAGTAAAACTCAAAGAGCACTAATATCTTACTAGGAAAAAGGAGTCTAGGCTAAAAGAAAAAGAAAAAAAATTACTCAAAAATATCTGGAATGTGATAAATAACAAAAATAGCTGAAAACAATGAAAGACTTATTTTATCCATGAAATCAGATAAAAGCAAAAATAAAACAATAGTACTCAATGCTGGTGAAGGTTTTGTGAACTGGGCATTTTTGTACATTTGAAGAAAGCATGTGAAATAACACAAGCTTTTTTTCATATAATAAGAATTGTGGTGATACAATTGTTAGGATGCCACTGCACAAAGCTGGGGCCACATGGAACATTCAGATTTAGATACTGGACCAATCTGATAGTCTGGCATATGCCTGTAATTCTAGCTCCCTGGAAGGCTAGGACACAGGATGGCAATGGAAAGAAAAAGACAGAAATCTCTCTCTCTCTCTCTCTCTCTCTCTTTCTTCATCCTCCTACTATGCTCTTTTTCTCTTATAAAACAAATAAAAACAAACAAAAAAAACGCCTCAGGATTGTAAAAAATTTGCATATTCAAAATTTCAATAATTATATCTCTAAGAATCCATTTCAAAAAAATATCTGACATGTCTATAAATATGGATATTTTTAAAAGACCACTGTATAAAGATAGATATGAAATTCTACTTAACCAAATATTAAATGATTAGAAAATATTCAAAGATTCATATTTCCATTTAATGAAAAGCCTATTCTCCTTTTATTTTTAGCTTAAGAAATTACTTATAAAATAATGTAAAAATGAAAGCTAGCAAATTGTAATATAATGTCTGAAGTGTAAACAAGGTATTAACATAAGAGAGGAAATATATCAATATTTTGAAGTTGTTTTACATTGTTTAAAAATGCAAATGGTTTAAATTTTCTGCTAGAAATTTTTTAACAATTTTCAGTTTTAAACAATGGGTGTACATTGCTTTTCATTATATAAAAAATTAAAATAGAAAGTACAATCTTGATGTGGATTACAAAATATGTTGAAGCTAATGAGTAGAAGAAATAGCTGAGAAGACTGCTGTAGAGAATAGCTAGAATTATTAATAGAAGTACAGAAATTCATAGTCTTCTGAAGAGTGGGTCTAAATTTGTTTTGTACAGAGAAAGTTTTGCTATAGGGCACATGTGCTCGCTGGAGAGACGGAGAGACAGAAGTGATCAACCCCTGGAGGGGTGGCCATGCCACAATCACTTCTCCTCCATTTTCCTCTGGGGATTTTAGACACACCTCCACATGGCTTGGTGTGTTTCAAGTCCTCAGGTCTGAGACTTGAACGGTGGTCAGATATGTTCAGTAACATATCCATTACACCATCTGATGGTCCTAAAGTGTGTCTAAATTTAAAAGAAATAAAAATTAATAGTAATATCATTGATGCATCTTAATTTGCTCTTCTCTGGTAATTTCTCCTGTTCTTTGTGCCAGATAAACCACTGGCTCACCCTGTCAGGGTGATTCAGAGTCAGGCATGAGATTTTGACATGTTTTTACATTATTAGATTTATTCTACGAAATGGACCATTTCTGATTCTTACAGCTTTGCCTTCTTATGATTTTTTGTTAATTAACTTTTTAAGATAAATTTGGAGACTCTGAGTCATTAATAGATGTGTGGGTTTCATTCTGTTCTTCAGATTCAATATTTTCTGAATTTCATTTAGAATCTGAATTTCATTTATAACAGAGTTATATCAACTTTCTAAATTATAAAAAAGCATAACTTGAGGGTTTTTTTGTATTATAAAGAGCTAGGTCAAGTTAATTATAATTAAAACTAGTGTTAATAAAAATGAATTCATTGAATCTGTTGCAAGAAGCAGAAAAGTCTTAAGTAAATAAAGGAAAACTAATTATTAATAATTAATTTAAAGGAGCTCAGAAGTGACCAAAAATTGTGTCAGTATAATGGGGATATAATATGATAACTAGAAAGAGAGTATCATCCACCAATGTTGCAGACAAATAATACTATTAATATTTCTTTAAAAAAAACCTACAAACATAAATGACCTATTCATCATACTATAGAAATTAAAATACTCTTCAATAACATTGAATATTTCTTTTTCTGATTCTACACAAACAAAACTATTATGATTTGGTATAAGTTGAGGTTTTGTGTCAACCTCTCATCAGAAGGAGTCAAATACAGGTGGAATGATCTAACTGTGTTCATTTTATATCTGATTATCAAATATTGAATTACCATCTAGATCACAAATCAGTCTCATAAGTTAGCTTTTTCCAGCTTCTTCAAACATGTATGAAGGTCTCCAAAAGTTCATTAAAGTGTATATTATGAAAGAAGCATGCATGAACTTCATAATTTTTTTCATGAAAATAAACTCATGCTTTAATTATATTTTCACAAAAAGTTTTCAAAATCCCTTTTCTGTACTGAAATGATGAAGTACGGTGCAGTAGTTAAAAGAACACACTATTGGGCCAGCAAGTGGCATGGTGGTTAAGGTACTGGATCCCACATGGCTGACTTCACAGTTCAAGTACCAGACCCCGTGGCTTGAATAAATATGCCAGGCATATTATTTGTGTGTCCAAAATCACAAGAGAAGGGATTGTAGCATGGTCATCCCATTTGAGGGGGGTGGTTTTTCACTTACCCTCTCTCTGTCCTATGAGTGCATATGCTCTATGAAAAAAATCTTTTAAAAAAAATGGGGGACCAGTAGATGGCATAATGTTTACATTGCTGGACTCATGTAGTCAGCTGTGGTTGGAATCCCGGACCTGCAGGCTTAAAACTCTTATTGGGTGCATGTGCATGCATGCCCAAAACTCTGAGGAGATGGGAGGAGAAGGGGTTGTGGTGTGGCCATTCGTCCTGAGGGAAGATTTCTCACTTTCATCTCTCTGTTTCTTGGGCAAGCGCATGTTCCCTATAGCAAAAATCTCTCAAAAAAAATAAATAAATAAAGCAAAGCTCTTGAGTTTGATTCTATTTACTGGCTAAGACACCTTGGACAACTTAAGAGATCATTTTTTTTAATCTGTAAAATATAATAATAATGTAATACGTATTTCAAGCCATTATTAGGAAAAAAAAACAGGAAAAATAAGTTAGTGCATGTAAAATTCTTAGAAATGTGACTAGCAATGCAAAGTGCTCAGTAAATATTAACTCCTACTTTTTATTATTGCTACTGTTATCATCTGGACTTGCTTATCTGCTCACTATAATGCTCAGAAAATAGCTTTTACTATTTCTAGCTTAAATAGCTTGTTAGTCTTAACCACTACATAACAAAGAGGAATTTAGGGTGGAATGAGAAGTATACTTTGATAAAAAAAAAAAAGTACGTGATGTTTTACTGTTCAGACAGTTATTAAGTGGGTGGCTAGGATCCAGTCTAAACAGTTATATATATAGACATATTCATATCTCATTCTAGCATTTAATCATTTAATGATGTGTGCTTTGGGTTCTCTAATCTGAACTTTATTTTTCATGTCCTCCATAAACACTGTATTTTTTCTTATAATTAGAATAATAATTAAAGTAGAACAAGCAAAGGTAAGCTGCATCTTAATCAGAGGCCACTTGCATGAGATTAGCGCTTGCTGAGTCTTTTATCACACTAAAACTTTGGAAAATTTTCTTTAATTTATGACAATTAAGGGAGTATTCTCTATTTCAAGCTTTAATTAAGACTGTTTATCTCAATAAGTGCCAAAAATTGCATTCAGTTCTTTGCAAAATTAATTCATTTTTTACCCCTAAGTGGGAGATTTAAGTCAAAAATGCTTCTGTTTCACTATTTTGGTGTCCTAATTATTAATAGATTGCTGCTCTAAAAATGTTGAAGAAAGTAGCATAGTTAAGTCCTTCGTGATGTGAGCAAAGCTGCAACCTAGAGATTTGTCACAATCCCAATCCCAAGAGAAGCCTTTCATTCCACACTACTGCCTAATTGAATGGTTACCTTTTAAATTTTTTTTTCCCTCATATTCTCTGGTAGCAGAGAAATATGTTGAAATAGCACTCGCATGTAGTGTAAGGCTGTGGGATGAAAGGTAATTGCATGGTTATGTAATGGTCTAGAATTGGAGTTTGCCACATTAATGTTAAAAGAAATAGAGTTCTAAGTGGTTTCATGCACAATAAAATAGTTAATAAGCAAAATCTAGGAGACAAGCATTACGAAAACCTAATCAATTTTGTTTTTTTGAACAGAGGATTGAACTCTTAAGCCAATTTAGTCACTCATTCAAGAAACATTTGTTTGAATTCTAGGCAGAGTTCAGCAGCTACAAGGCTAATGGAGGGACTGGAAAAACTGAGTAAAACCAAAGAAGTAAACAGTAACCTCATCAGGGGAGGGCCTTGGGAGCCAGGTCAAAGAGTAAAGACATTGGGACCAGCAGATAGCTAAAGATTATGTTGTTGGACTTCCACATGGCTGACTGTGGTTTAAGTACTGGGCACAGTGGCTTGAAACTCACGCCAGGAGTGTGTGCATGTGTGTCCAAGATCCTGGGAACAGAATGGAGGAGAAGGGATTGAGGTGTGGCCATGCGCTCTGAGAGGTGGTGATTTCTCTCTCTCTCTCTCTTTCTCTCCTACCTTAAGGTAGGAGAGAAAAAAAAAAAAAAAAAAAAAGGAATAAAGGCATAGAGGACCTACTGCACACTCTCAAGTATGGGAGCATCTTGACCAGATGGTTTGGTTTCCTAGTATGTAAAGAAAGACTGAACAAAATGAAATGTGAATTTTTTTTTAGAGGTTTTTGCTATAGGGCACGTGCGCTCACCAGAAAGACAGAGAGAGTTCTAGGCAGAGTTCAGCAGCTACAAGGCTAATGGAGGGACTGGAAAAACTGAGTAAAACCAAAGAAGTAAACAGTAACCTCATCAGGGGAGGGCCTTGGGAGCCAGGTCAAAGAGTAAAGACATTGGGACCAGCAGATAGCTAAAGATTATGTTGTTGGACTTCCACATGGCTGACTGTGGTTTAAGTACTGGGCACAGTGGCTTGAAACTCACGCCAGGAGTGTGTGCATGTGTGTCCAAGATCCTGGGAACAGAATGGAGGAGAAGGGATTGAGGTGTGGCCATGCGCTCTGAGAGGTGGTGATTTCTCTCTCTCTCTCTCTTTCTCTCCTACCTTAAGGTAGGAGAGAAAAAAAAAAAAAAAAAGGAATAAAGGCATAGAGGACCTACTGCACACTCTCAAGTATGGGAGCATCTTGACCAGATGGTTTGGTTTCCTAGTATGTAAAGAAAGACTGAACAAAATGAAATGTGAATTTTTTTTTAGAGGTTTTTGCTATAGGGCACGTGCGCTCGCCAGAAAGACAGAGAGAGACAGAGAAATCACTCCCTGGGGGGATGGCCACGCCTCAATCCCTTCTCATCCATTTTCCTCTCAGGATCCTGGGCATGCACACACATGCGCCTGGCGTGAGTTTAAGCCATCGGGTCTGGAACTCAAACTGCAGTCGACTACATGGGAGTCCAGTGACATAGAGCCATTACGCTAACTGCTGGTCCCATGAGTTGTGAATTTAATCTAAATTTTTACTTTAAATAATTGACTCCATGTATTTTCAAACCTGAGTTAATTACAAAGTTAGCTGCTTATATAAAAGAGTTGATGACACAGAATCCATTTAGAGATCTGAAGAGTGTAATGCATGCATCAATGTCGGTATCTATTCCTTCTGCAGTTTTTCCTATAAAGATTTGCCAAACTCCTGTTAGGGACCTGACTCTGTAATAGATAATGTGGAAAGATCAAGAAAAAGACATGAAGGAACCCCATCTTCTGAAACTTTCCTAACCTATTGCATACACGGTGATGGGAAGCTGGGAGCCATGGCCTTCTGTATTATATTTATGGTGATTATTGTCCCACTTTTCTCATATGAAATTTCCTCATACTGTTTGAGCTGATAGAACAAATGCTTGTGAATATCTTCTTTGTGGATGGCAAACAATTTCCTCCAGTGACAGTTACTCATGTTAATGGAATTTGTTATCCTTTATTATACATTTAACATCTTTTTCCTATCAGTTGGATGCTAGATTAACTGTTGGAGATTAAAAGATTAAAAATAAACTGGTTTGCTCTCATGCCATTCACTTAATAAATTAACTCATATCTAAAGTGATATGAATGTATAACTGAAAAATATTTTGATTAGGTAATTAGAGCACTGTGAAGGAGGAAAGCTTAATTTATCGCTGATTACTTTGTTTTGGCTCACACTTGCTGGTGTTCATCAACAGACCGCTCAGTGGGCTGAACTCTTAGTTCTGGGGCACATTTGAGATTCTGGAACAATAATCAAACACTTTGGATCCTTCAAAATGATGTTTAAAAGATCAAAAAGCTGCCAATTTAAAAAATATAAAAGGTTATCAATTCATTTATAGTAATAATCATCAGTATCATCCTCAATTTATAATAAACACTAGCACTTACAGAGCAATAATCAAATGTTAGCATTTTTCTGATTGCTTTATCGTCTTACATAAATTCATAAACCCAACTGAGGCAAAAGATCTCTAAATTGTTTATAATGTTATTTTAATTTTCTCTTACCTAAGATTTTTAGAGGGTTTATTATTCTTATTATCATTATAATGATTTCCAGATGGTAGAGTTTTTATATTTATTCATTTCTACTGACATACAAATTGTTATTAGTTTCTAGTTTTTTTACATAATGGCCAGGTAATACCAATGTATATGATTTCTATTTTTATGAATTAATGTATGATCTATTTGTAACTAAATATGAGATTGATATTTGTGACTGTTGTAGGGCACTTGATCATAAGTGTCAGAAATCATTGTGGATTGTACTTTTCCTATTGCAAGTTGAATAAAAGACACTTGCCTAATGTCTTTTGTCCTGAGTTTAAATCTTTGTACTGTATCAAGATGTATTATTTCATCTTGCTCCATGTATCTCTTCATTAGCTCTATTCTTTGATTTTTAACCTTTTTGATTAATTTTGCTTTTATGTCTGAGGAGAGATAAACCCAGATGCCCTGTAAGTTCATTACCTTCCATTTAAAAAAAATTATATGTAATCACTGAACATCTTTACAGTGTACAACATGGATTTTCCCAGCGTAAATGTGGTGTGTATTGGTCAAGTCAAAGACATTAGCATATATATTATCATCAAAAGATATTGTTTTATTTTTATGTCTATCAAATGTTTTGCTTGATTTTTCCCCCTGATCCCCTCTCTACCACCCCCTGTTACAATCCATTATTACCCACCACTTTCTATACTATCTCTAGTATCTACAATTGGCCTCCCTGCTATTATACTTTCCAATCTTTCAGTTTCTGCTATAGAGTTCAGACATTCAGTATATTATATTGTTAAGTGGGGACATACAATGCTTGTCTTTTATAATCTGGATTACTTTGCCAAGCATTAAATCTTCCATATTCATCCACTTTCTATCATATGTTGGATTTTCATTGTTTTTTTTATGACTGAGTAGTATTGCATAGAGTACATGTACCATAGTTTTTCAATCCACTCATCTGTTCTTGGACATTTGGGTTGATTCCACATCCTAGCAATTGTGAATAATACAGCAGTAAACATGGATGTGCAGGTCTTTAGGTTGCTAAGTGAGAAGCTGACTCTGCAGATCTGTTAGTTTGATCTGTGTTACCTATATGAAGTGTATGTATTCACATTAGCTTTAAGGACACACATAATCAAGAAGTGAAGAGATATAAAAAGATATTCCATACAAATGGTAACTAAGATACTCATGAATTTCCTAGCATTTCTTCTATTAATGATTTCTAGTTCCATACCATTGTGGTCAGAAAAGATACTTTACATTATTCAATCTTAAATTTATTGAATTGTTTTGTGATCTATCTAACATGATCTGGAAAATCCCCCAGGTGAGCTCAGAGGAATGTGTATTCTACTGCTGTTGGACAGAATGCTCTATGTATGTCTGCCAGGTTTATATAGTTCATAGTGTTAGACAAATAGGCTGTTTTTAATTGTTCTGTCTAGATTATTTACCTGTTGAAAGTCAGATATTAAAGTCCCTTACTTATCTTTGATTGTGGTCTATTTCTTCAATTCTGTTAATATTTTCTTTATATATTCAAGTATTTGATATTGGGCGCATATGTGTTTACAATTGCTGTATCTTTTTTGATGAATCAACACATTTATAATTATATAGTGACTTTTTTATCTCTTGTGACAATATTTGATTTAAAGTTTAATTTTTCTGATATAAGTGTTGTCACCCCTGCTCTTTTGTTGCCATTTACGTAGAATAGTTTTGCCCAGTTCTTTTCTTCTAGCCCATGTGTCTCCTTAAAGCCTAAGTGAATCTCTAATAGGTATCATATTGTCAGATCATGTTTTATAACCCATTTTGGCGTTGTGTGCTTTTTACTGGAAATTTTAACTTATTTACACTTATGTAATTATTTATTACTATTGCCATTTTATTCATTGTTTTCTGGCTGTTTTGTTGTTCACTTTCTTTTTTCTCTCTTGCTGTCTTTTGTGATTTTGTTGGTCTTTTCTTTGAGTCCCTTTTTTTTTTAATCTTTTGCATATCTGCTTAGAAATTTTCTTTGTGGTTACCATGAGCATCTGTTGAAACTCTCAATTAAATTTTTTGGTTCTGTTATAGGATTTCTGCTTGACTCATTTTTATGATTTCCTTCTCTTTATTTAATTTCTCATTTTGGCTATCTTTTATTTTCCTGATTTTATTTAATTTTTCTATCTGTGTTCTGTATCAATTTTGCATCTCACTGAGCTTTTTAAAAGTGATTATTTTGAATTATTTGTCAGATAATATATAGATCCTCTCTGAGGGAGTGGAAGTTGGTTACTGAAACTTTATTAGTTTTCTTTGGTGTGCCTTATTCTTTGTGGCCTGTGTAGCTTTGCCTTGGTGTCTGTGCACTTGAAGGAAACACCTCTGTCAGTCTATCTAGACTAATTTTGAAAATTCAAGACTTTGTCACCTCCTGATCTGATGAGTTTGCCTCTGAAATTATGGGTAAGTAGGGCTGTACATGGGTAACATGGCTGCTGTTGGTTCTGCAGTGGGGTCCATGGTTAGTGGTCTTGTTTCCTGGAGCTTGGACAGATATGGATCCTGCCTGGTTCCTGGGCATATAAGACAGCCTCCAGGATCTTGGTCAATAGAGTTGACCCTAGACTAGAGTCTGCTTTAGGGTTTTCAGCTGGGTCTGTGGATCATGAGCCTGTTACCAGGTGAGGGGATGGGTGTGTCTCCTGCTAGTTTCTCAGGTTCAGATCAGTGTGTGGGTACTTAGGCGGAGAGGGCTGCTCCTACCGTGGCTGAGAGGGGCTAAAACTGAGCAACTGCGGCGTTGCTTCATGATCCACAGCCAGAACTGAGGTATGGAAGTCTTCCCTGGGCATATGGACAGGCATGTCTCCTAGTATAGTCCTGTAGCTAAGGAACAAGACTGTCCCTGGACTGTAGCTAAGTAGAATTGGAATCAGGTAATGGGGCTGTTTCAGTGTGTGTGAGTGACACTGGGGGCCCACAGTATCTACTGCCCCATTCCTGGGTGGGCAAGACTGCTCCCAAATGATAACAGAGGGACTGGGGTGGAATCACCAGCTGTTTCAAAATCCACAGCTAGAGCTGAGGTTTGTAGGCTGTTACTCAAGGCAATTGTGTCTTTTGATGAATGTTTCTGCTGGCAGGATCAAGGACTATCAGGATTAAGCTGAGACCGCAGGAGGACAGGGGTATAGTCTTGATCTGTAGCCAGTACAAGGACCAGTGAGTCTGCCACCTGGGCACAAGCCTGCCTTCTTCAGCTAGCCCTCCTTAGTCTCAGGCTCCACAGGAGCTTCACATTCTTGTACCTGGATCCCAAAGCTTGCCTTGGCATCTGTGCACTTGAAGGAACAAACACCTCTTTGCTGCCTTATTTACTGTTGTTGCTCTTGGGGAGATATTAGTGCCAGACCTCTTATTGTCCCACCTTGCTGACATTGCTCACACGTGACTGTTTCTGGCTTTTATTATGTTTCTCCCCCTTCCCTTCTTCCCTTCCCTCTTTCTCATTTACTATAGAATAGTGTTTGTTTTTTACTATGTGCTCTTTCAAACAATTTAGTTTGTTCTTTTTTTGTGGCTAATTTTATAACAGTAACATTATAGTTGTAATTCTTATTGAGAATATATATATATATATCTTTTACTCTAGGTAATGATATAATTAGTGTACTTTCACTCCCTTCCACCTCCCTTTCCCCCCTTCCTGAGATTAATTTGTTATATGCTTAGGCTGATATATTTTTAGTCCACTAGTGGTTTCCTTGAACTACATTTTGTATTTCTAATGCTCACTTTATCAATTTTAAGTATTATTTCTGTTACTGCTTTCTTACGTCTTTTGTTATTAACCTTTCTAATTTTCAGAGTATAAACTATACAATTTTATAAATTCATAAATTTAAAAATTTTACTTTCTCCTAGTAAGAAAAGTCCCGATTGTCTTCAAAGTTCATGGAAAATGTGTATTACAAAAAAAAACACAAACAAACAAACAAAAATGGCATGGACTTCAAACTTTTTGTACCAGAATAAAATGTAAATTAATTGCATTTTTACAAACTTTTGGAAGTCCACTTGTATTTCAACTTTTCCCCCTACTTTGGTCCATCATCAGCTGATACTAATGAGGCAGCAAAGGATAATAGTTTATAGTCAAGTAATGTTTGTTTGTATAGCTAGTTTCACATGTGTATAAACAGGCAACTGAGAAGATTAGTTGTTTAGTTGGTTGTTCATTCTCCTTCCTTATAAAATGTGCTTATCTATCTAAGAAGTTTGTTACCAAATAGGGTTTTTCTATCTAATTAGGTTGTTAAAATCATTGTATAATGAATGTAAACTCCTTAGAACAAAGTGTTTAATAATAAATATAAAAGTACAGATCATAATATTTGGCACAACTGTGTTAAGCAAGGCAGAAATGCTCTACAGAAAGGAAGACAAACTAGCCAATAGGAGAAATTTATCTGAGTGAACTAATGCCATTGGCTGTACTTCATATGAAGATCAAATAGTAGAATCGATGGGATCAGGTTTTGAGAACAAATGGCAGTGTCTAGTGAGACTGCTGCACTTGTAGAGTTATTATACACACTTAATAAAGGTTTCCAGCTTTTTTTTTCCTAAATAAATTTCAGCTGGCAGAGAGCCTGGCAGCTTTACTGATGGAAAGTTATGCTTATGTGTCTGACAGCTTTTTGCTATTTCTTTTATGAATGATTGCTGTGTTGATTTACGACGTCAACCTGAAAGGAACTCCTACTCATTCCTACTATTGCATCCAGGTGAAACAGAGAATGTTTTAAACTTTTTGTTTATTTGTTTTAAGATTGTAAACAAAATAGTTTGCATGGCTACTTAACTGTCTTAGATGAACAAATTTCCTTCAGAGTTATCTTTCTCTTTCAATAATTTATGGACTCCATTTCCCTACTATTCACCTTGCAGGTAATGAGTGCCTTGAGGGAAGGTGGGGGTACAGTCTTCTTTTGTCTTCTGACCATATGAAACAATTTAAGTAATACAAAACTTCTTCATTCATGTTAATTATAAAAATTGCTGACATCATTATTTTATCAGAGTAACCCCCTTCCATACACCTAAAAAATGCATGGCTGGGATGGTAGACATGTTTATGGCTGAGGTTTGATCAGTACACATTGTATTCATGAATTAAAAAGTTGTACTATACCCCAGAAATATGTACAACTACTATATGTCAATTAAAACTGTAATTTAAAAAATAAAGCAATAAAAATGATGCAGAAGACAAACTAATCTTCATCCACCTCAGTGGAACACACACTTTGAATGTGGCATAATGGTTTGACTTCTTTGGTTTTACTGAAAAGAGAGGGATCTGGACAGGAATAAATACTGAGCAGTCAGTGTGTGCATGTTAATGCTTTATTAAAATTATTTGCCTGGGGCAGTCCTGGTAGCAGTTGACATAATGTGAGTCTTCCCAGTTACCCTGTGAGAAAAGAGTAGAGGCAGATGTGGCAGTATCTCTGTCTCTCCTTTGCTTCAAAGGCCGCATTTCCAACTGTCTGGAGAGCATGAAGAGAAAAATGATTTTTTTGGAAAAAAATAAATGATACTAAAAATGAATGTTGGACTCATCTGTCTTATTATTTTCATCCAGATACTGCTCTATTTACAATGTTGATAAAAAATGAATTCGAGACATATAGATCTTTATTAGTTGGTACCAAGTACAGTATGAGTAAAGACTACCTGTATGGCACAGAGAGATGAATCAAGACGCTCTCTCTGCACAGCAGAGTTTGGCAGCTTTCAGTGAAATAACAAACTGGTATCTACCTGTGATCTGATAATGTCATAATTCAAACATTTCCTGGAGAACATGTAAGCAGGAATAAAGGCTGCATCAAATATGATGTAAGTAGGTATATGCTACATCAAACTCTTCAGCTGTCATTGACCTACATACATATAGAATAAAAAAGAAGAATCCAAAAATATCTCTAAAAAGATTCTGTAACATCCATGTGACTGTAAAATATACCCAAGCTTTAAAGCATATGGAAGCCTGTATTTCCATTCTTCTGTATACTGTTTCTGGTCATAACTCTTTCTGCCTTCAGAGGTTGCCCACAAATGTTCAGTCATCTTGGCTACAGTGCTCAGTGGTGCTTGTTCCAATATTCATGGGCCTACATAGTTTTCTAACTCTACTATAGCTAAACTAATTTTCTGAGGTCCTGCTAATTGTCTAATTAATCAATATAATAATAAGTATATGGCTAGGGTGGCAGGTTGCATAGTGGTTAAAGCCCTGGTCTCCTATGTGACCGATGGTTGTTGGAGTCCTGGATGCAGCAACTTGAAACTCACACTTGGCATATGTGCATGCATGCCTAAAATCCTGAGAGGAGAATGGAGGAGAAGGGATTGCAGCATGGGAAGAGGTGATTTCTCACTTATGGTCTCTTTGTCTCTCTGTCTCTCAAGCAAGCATACACACCCTATAGCAAAAACCTCTACCCCCAAAAATGTATATGGCTGAAAATGACTTATATAATACTTGTTTCAGACACCATTTATTTACATCTCAAAGGGCTATTGTTCCTTAACTGAATATGTGAGTAGTATCTTAATCCAGCTCTGATAGTGGAGTCAACAGGGAGGAGGGGATGTGTCCTGCTTCCCCCCCTCAGGACTTCAAATCATACAAGATGCAAATTATTGATTTTGTTTGTGTGCTCTGAGGGCCTTATCCCTTGTTGTCCATTTAGAGTTGATTAAGGCTATTGAAGAAGTATTTCTGTTATTAAATCTTAATCAATTTTGCTGAAAAAACATATACAAATAATACTGAATTTAATTACTTCAATAAAAGAGATCATAGTATTTTCTTAATGAAGTTGAGCAGTTGTCGAGTAGGTCTAACCTCATATATTGGGTATCTGTAAATATTTATAAGAAATTAGTTTTAGTAAGGTATAAATTTTAATAAATTCTACAAATAACTGCATTTTAAAAGTTGCTACTGTTTTAATTTGATGTGTACTAAGAGATATTTAAAGTCTATTGGGTGTATTTTTCTGATACCCTACAGTGATTTTTTATTGTAGTCTGTCCATGATTGTCCCTAATAGTGAGTTTATAAATAACTCAGAATTCTGTGATAAACTATGAAACTGACCCAAATTTGAGGATGAAATGGTTTAGATGAATATAGGGAATTCTACTTAAGTACTAAATTTCAGGAAACTGGGTAGGGAATTATATTTCACAGAACTTCTTTGTTTTAGATATTAAATACTGTTTTGTTAGAATTGACTCTAAGAATTGCTAGCTAGATAGAAAAATGACCCTGATATTTTCATCCTATCTACTGGCTAATATTAGTAAAGTTAAATATATTCTGCATTCTTTCAGTGTTTTTCTGATTATTCCAAATAGTTGTCAAGAATTACAAGACTAAGTGGGCTACGATATGACTTCATTAACTGCAAATACATTTTTTGTAGGGTCATGTGTACATGATCTTATACTGTATTATAGTTGAATGCTAGGTCTCTACTCACAGACATTTAAAGGGAGACCTACAAAGTTGATCCCAAAATACGAATGTTACCACAATATAAAACACATCTGAGAGGACTTCCAAAAGTTTATGGAATAATTAAAGTATAAGTTTATTTTGGTGTAAAAAATGTTTTTGAAATCCATGCATAGTTCTTCTATATTTATTTTTTCATGAACTTTTGAAGATCCCTTATATCTGAAGTCAGATATAAAAGTTGGAGTGGGAGATGATGATATTGTCAAAAATTGAGATTAGTGCTAATCATTCATCCAGGTAAATAGATGTTCCATGAATCTGAGAAAATTATGGTCAGGCCCTGCAGAAAGGTTCATGAAGTATAGGCTCTGTGACATACACCAGAGTCAAGACATGGACTTAGGAGCCGTATAAATACTAGCTAGATAGTTCTTTTCCCCTAGATAAGAGACCCAGTCTTTATCAGGACTGGCATCTTCACTGTTTAAGACATCATTATTTTTCTACTGTAGGCAGTGGCTGTAGTTAAGCTGAAATGGTTCAAGACAAATTCCTTAAAAAATAACTGAAGCTAAAAGAGCTTTATATGAAAGAAAATTATGTCCCTATTGAATACATGTGATTTCAAAAACCTAGAAAAGAATTATTATTTGTATTTTAGGTTAATTCTCTCAGATACTGCCAGGTGCCAAGATTGTCTAAGAAAAAAAATCCATCTGGCTTCTTCCTGCCTCATTTCCAATTATTTATTAACTAAAGTCCCCCCTTGCTGTGCTATAGATCACTAGAAATTATTCCTCCTATATCACTGTAATTTTGTGTCCATTGGCCAATACCTCCCTATCTTTTCTCACTCCTAGTCTTCTTAGCCTCTAGTAACCACTATTCTACTCTCTCATGATATGAAGTCAATTTTTTTCTTAGCTTCCAGCTATGAGTAAGAATATGCAAAATTTGTTTTTCCATACCTGGCTTACTTCACTTAACGTTCTTCAGAGTCCAAGTTGCCTTGAAAGGTAAGATTTCATTTTCTAAGTAGTATTTCATTGTGTCTATATACTATATTTTATGTCCATTCATCTGTTGATAGACACTAAGGTTGAATCCGTATCGTGGCTATTAATAAGGTGACAGTGACCATGGAAGTGCAAATATAATTGATTTACTATACCTAGTAGTAAAACTACTAGATCATAAAGCAGTTGTAGTTTAACTTTAAGGAACTTCCATATAATTTTCTATAATGCCTGTACTAGTTTACCTTTCTACCAATAGAGTATAAGAGATCCCCTTTTTCTATGTTCTTGCCAGTATTATCGTTAGTATTATTAGTCATTAGAGTCAGGTAATAGTGACTCTAACTGGTTGGTATCTCATTGTAGTTTTGATTTGCATTCCCTGATGATTAATGATGTTGAACATTTTTTTTTTCATGAAATTTTGGCCATTTGTATATCTTCTTTTGATAATGTCTTTTCAGATCATTTGCCTAGTTTAAAAATCAGATTGTTTCTTTGCTATGACTTGAGTTCCTTGTATATCCTGAATATTGAGCCTTTGCTGAATTAATAATTTAAAATATTCTTGCTTTATGCAGAAGCTTTTTAGTTTGATATAATCCTATTTATCTCTGTTTTCATTACCTGTACTTTTAACCAAATCTTTACTTAGACCAATGTCCTCAAAATTTCCCCCTAGTTTTTTCTTCCAGTATTTTCATAGTTTTTGTCTCATATATAAGTCTGTAGTCCATTTTATTTGTGTGACTAGTGAGAGACAGGGGTATAGTTTTATTTTCCTGCAAGTGGGCATCCATTTTTCTCAGCTACATTTGTTAAAGACAATTCCTTCCCCAATAAATGTTCATAGCTCCTTTGTAAATAAATAAATAAATAGACTGTATGTCTGAGAATTTATTTCTGGATTTGCTGTTCCATTGACCTAAGTATCTGTTTTATGTCTTTACCATGTTATAACTTTGTAGTATAGTTTTAAGTTTTGTAGTGTCATGTTTCCAGCTTCGTTCTTTTTGTGCAAAATTCCCTCAGCTATTAAGATATTAGTGTTCCTATAGAAATGTTATGTTCTTTTCTACATTTCTGTGAAGAATACCATTGGTGTTTTGTTAAGTCTTGCACTAAATTTGTCCATCAGTTTTGATAATATGAACTTTTAACAATAATGACTTTCAACTCATGAACAAAGGATGTCTTCAATTTCTTTCATTAGTGTTTTATAGTTTTCATTGTAGAGAACTTTTACTTCTTTGGCTAAATTTCTAGGTGATTTATCTATTTATTACTTAGTTCATTATTTTTAGTTATTCTAAATGAGATTGCTTTCCTGATTTGTTTTTTGACTAGTTCATTATTTTTGTATAAACCTCCTTTTTTAAATTTTGCATCCTATATTTACTAAATTATCAGTTTTAAGAGTATTTTGGTGAATATTATATAGATAGATAGATACATAAGATCACATCATGTGAAAGTAGGAACAATTTGACCTCCTTCCTTCTAATTTGGATACTCTTTATTTGTTTCTCTTGCCTAATTGTTCTGTCTCACTAATGGAACTTTTATTTTAGTCAGTGGAATGATAATAAATTTATAAACAAAATTAAATGTAATATTTTAGGAGTTGATAGTTGCTATTAAAAAAAAAAAAACTATACCAGTCTAAGGAATTTAAGAAAAATTGAGGAAGACTAAGATTGTGATTTCATAGTGTGGTTAAGTAAAGCATTTATGCTAAGGTGATATGTAAGCAGAAACTATAGGAAAGCAAAGGGATGAACCAGAGAGATACAATTATTTTTACAAAGAATATATCACACTAACCTGGGAGGACTAAAAAGGAGCCAAAAGAGATACAATGATACCTGTATTGGATGGGATAAAAGATAGAGATACAGGAACATTTAGGCAATGGATAATGACAGCTTGAATCAAGAGATAATGTAGACAGTGGAAAGTGATCAAATCCATACACACACACACATAAATAAGTGCATTAAAGTGTAATACATACAAAAATGCAAACACAAAACATGTGAACATATCCATGAACTAGCTCTTGAATACAGACTTAAAACATTATAAGGACTGCAGAAGCCCCTTATTTTCTCTTCTATTGGCAATCCCCCAGCACAGCTTAAGCCATTATTTTGAGTTCTAACATCACAGAACTGTTTGCTGGTTTTAAAATTTTGTGCGAATGGAAACTATAGTACATAATTTTGCTTAAGTTAATTTTGTTAAGCATAGTCAACTTGTTTCAATTTTATGTTATTAAAATACATTTATGTGAACTATTTTTATGTGTTTTGATTTGTACATGTACATATTTTGGGGATTACATACTATAGGGTAAAATTGCTGCATCATCCGCTATTTACAGACAATAATAAAGTTTTTCAAATAGATAATAGAAATGTTTCTATAAATGCATGAGGTTTTCACTGACTGAACATCTTTGCCAATACATTTTTTTAAAATTATTTATTTATTTATTTTTGGTTATTATTATTTTTAAATTTGACCAGAGAGAGTGAGAAAGGGAAAATGAGAAAGCAAGCCGCCAGATCCAGGACTCAAACTACAGTTGGCCATATGGGAGTCCAGCACCTTAACTACCACTCCCACTGCTGGCCCCTGCCAATACTTTATTAATGCTTTTTTTGTTTCGTTTTGTATTTTGACCTTTCTGGTGAATGCTTTATGGTAGTGCATTGTGAATTTAGAGCATCTTTTCATATACTATGAGATATTTGAATATTCTTTTTGTTAAATGCTCAGATATTTTGCACATTTTTAAAAATAGTAGTCTGTCTTTTTATTGGTTTGTTCTATTGTGGATACATTTATTTTGCTATACATATGAATTGCAAATATAGTCTCCCATTTAGCCATTTTGTCAATGAAGTCTTCCAGTGAAAAGAAATTAAAAATATTAATGTATACCTCTATGATTAAGTATTTTGTGTTTAGCATATTAAATCTTTGCCTAGGGGCTGGCAGGTGGTGTGCTGGTTAAGGACGCTGGAGTTCCACATGGCCAACTGTGGTTAGAGTTCTGGACCTGGCATCTTGCTTTCTCACTCTCTCTTTCTCTGTGTCCCTCTCTGGTCAAATTAAAATAAATAAATAAAGTTAAATAAAATAATCCTTGAAAAAAATATTTGCCTATAGAACTCCCATGAAGATTTTCTCCTTTTTTCTAAAAGATTCAATGATTCAATACATTATTTTCACTTTAAGATACACATTTTTTCATGTATAGATAGAGAAAGAGGGAGAGAAATAGAGACAATTACCAAGCACTGTTTATTGAAAAAAATGACCCTTTTCTTAATGTGTTATATGTTAACTTTGGCATGCATATATGCAAGCTTGTTCTGAGCTCTATTACACTGGCATTTGTGTCTATCTGGCTAAAGCCTGGGGGTGGATTGTATCATTAAGACTCTGTTGGGAATACTGCCTCTCTCTCTCTCTTACTCATGGAAATTAAAAAAAGCTAAAAGATGAAAACTGAAATATTTTAGAAGAAAAAAATGGAAGAATGTCTTTATGACCTTGAATAGGCTAATATATATTTGATACACACACACAATAAATCGTTAATTAAAATGTTATAAGTTTAACTATAAAAATGTGTTCTTTGAAAGATACTTATGAGGAAATAAAAAGATTAGATTATAAACAAAGAAAATTATTTGTGTAATACATATATCTACCTTGCATCCAGTCTAGGTTAAAAAAAAAAACAAAACATAAATCATGTTTATTACCAAACAAGAAATCCAATACATTTTTTCAATATACTATTAACAGAAGACACACAAATGGCCAATAAACATTTGAAACATTGTTTTGTTTTTCATCAGAGAAATGAGAACTAAAACCAAAAAAGAGATACCATTACATATTAGTGACTTAGAGAAGTTTCATGGAAAAAATTACAGGTTTAATTTGGTGCAAAATATTTTTTTGAAATCCATGCATAACTTCATAATACACATTTTCCAGGAACTTTTGGAAGACCTCTCATAGAAGTCTTATATATTGCTGTTGAAAAAAAATGGTACAACCATGTTTTAAAGTATCTTGTGGAATTCTTGGAAGTAAAATTCATTACATAATTCTGAAATTTGCCTCTTAATTATTTACCCAATAAAACATATGTCCACTTAAAACCTGATATACAAATGTTCATAGTAGCTTTATTCAGGAAAGTCCAAAACTGGAAAATACTTAATATCACACATTAGGCCTGTAATTATCAAATTATGGTTTATCTGTACAAAGTGATGCACCTTAATATTAAAATGAAATTTCTTACTAATGCACAATACATGGATTATTCTTTGATTGTTATTATTTGATTATTCTTCTTACACAGTATTTAAGAAGCCAGACACAAGAGTGTGTTCTGTATGGAGCTGTTTACATGAAACTTCGAAAAAGACCAATTTAATTTATAATGATAAAAAGTAGATTGTTCCCACAGATGTGTGTTTGGTGGGGAATGGCTACAAAGAATCTCGTTGGAATTTCTGGGGTGAAAAAAAATGCATAATAAACTGATCTGGTATGGTTACATAGGTGTATGCATTTGTCAAAATGTCAAACTTAAAAAGTGATTATGTAAAGTAGAAAGTTTGACTTGAAAACTAACTCACAGACACACATACGCACACCCACACACATACGCATACATCTGTATCACATTAAAATAATTGTAATGTGTTTGTTTCGGGACCCTCAAATCAAGATTAAAATCATTGCTCATACAATGATCTGTTTTAATGGCTTATTTTTCAATATTAGATGAGTGTTTTAATACAAATTATTTTTACCTAATGAAATTGGTTTAGACACTAGAGATTTGACCTATTATTATTTAGAAAGACATAAATTGCTCAATTTTGGAAGGTTATTAACTTACAGGCCACTAGGGTAGTGTAATAAAAAACTCATCTTGCCATACATCAAATGATAAGTATGTGATTTTAGAGGCTAGTATTTATTAAAATGGTTTATTCCTTTTTATTAAGTATGAATCATACTATACTCATATTACCAGGAATCCATTTGTCTATTACACAAAAGCTTGAAAGTGGCTATTCATCTGTTTGTTGATTGCTAAGTACAGCGTAGCTGTCATAATAGACATGCTCTATAGCTACACTATTCAGTGTGTTACCTACTAATTACATGTAGCTATTAAGTACTTAAAAATTGGATTTTTTTTACTTTTGAAACTGATTGACTAAAAGATATAGAAACACAGTAAATGAATGTAAATACCAGATATAGTATGTATGAAAGAGTAGAGTATGAGGAAGGACATTTAGAAAAAAAATAGAGAGGCAAAGCATTAATGGAACAAAGAAATGCAGTATTATCTCTTGAAGATAATTTTATAGTTTCATCAACTGGACTAGGAGAAATGTTCACATATTGAAATATTCAGTTTGTAAGCTAAATATTGTGATTGAATATAAAAGAGAAAATGAAATATAAATTAGTGCTTATCTTCTAAAGAAAAAGTAAATAAGCAAAAATTGGTATTATTCTGAAAAAAGATAAATAAATAGGTCTTATCAAATAAAAAATAAATAAGTAAATTTAAATAATTAAAAAATAATTTTAATATTTCTATTAAATTTGGCAGTTTTTCAGATTCATAAAATAGAGCCTCTTTTGTCACAGTAAGACATATATGCGAGGTCTTCAAAGACTTCATGGAAATTGTGTAGTTGTTAAAATTTATGAAGATCCATTTGATATTTTTTTTATTTTTGAAATTAATAGTAGATAGATTACGCTTCTTTCTCAGCCTTGAAACCCTCTTTCTATTAATCCCTTACCTACCTTGCAGGCAATATGTTATTGAATAATATTTTTACATTGAGCTTTTCCTAAAGGCTTAATATTCTAATAGTAAGGATTTTTTTGTATCATATTATTGTTGTAATAAAACTTATTTGTCTTTAAGTTCACAGTATATTTTCAGTTTATTTTGATTTAAAGACTGAAAAATACTAAATTTTATTAATTTCTATACATCTGATGTGAATATTTAATTCTATATCATATGATTTTGTTATGAGACTTCCTAATTTTTAATGACTAAAATATTCTCTACATACTGTTGAAATACTACAAGTAAGTGTAATAATTATACCCATTATATCAGGAAGTTGGATAAGAAAGAACTCTCACCATTTTACACTTTATTTTTCTGTATCTTACGGATGAATTCCAAGCATTCCCACATGTTTAACACCATCTGTTGTGTACCAAGAAGCTTTGGGCTGCTTCTTTCTTGGTTTTTGTTTACAATACAAAATGAACATTTGTAAATGTGTACAATTTATTATAAACAAAAACAGGAGATTCTATACAGTATGTGTAGAATGGGAATTTTTTTCTCTTATTCTTTTATGTACAATCTGTCTATTGTGTGGTATTCTGGAACTTGAGGAACTCATGGGTTGTGCCCCTTTTGTAATTCAGCAGTAAGATGATAATGAAACTCTTCATAATACTCCTGACTGTTAGGGTTGTTGATTCAGCAAAGATAAATTATATTTTGTTTGGTATAGGCTTAATGTATATACTTGCATTGTTTTAAATTTTATTTTATTATAATATCTTTTATACATTCAATCACATACATCACTTAGCTTGTAAAGTGAATGTTCCAATATGAATACATTTCTCACCAGTCCAGTTGGGGATACTATACACATTATCATCAAAAGATAATAACCCATTTCTTTGTCCCCTAAATGTCTTGCTTCTGTATTTTTATCCTTAATATATTTCCTCAAACTCTCCTCCTTCCCCATCCTCTTTCCACACCGTATTTGGTATTTATAACCATTTTCTACGTTTCTATATCCTCTAGTTTTTCAGTTTTGGCCATAGAGTGCAGACAGTCAGTATACATTAAGTGGAGACATACAATGTCTCTTCTTCACAGCCTGGCTTGCTTCACTCGGCAGTAAATCTTCCATATTCATTCACTTTCTGTGAAAAGCCAGGGTATATGTGCCACACTTTTTCAATCCATTCTTCTGTTCATGGACATTTGGATTGCTTCCATGTCTTAACAATTGTGAATAATGCCACTATAAACATAGATGTGCAAGCACTTTTCCTGCTAAGTGTTCTTCGGTCCTTTGGGTAGATACCAAGGAGTGCGATTGTTGGAACGTATAGTAGTTCTATTTGTAGATCTCTGAAGAATCTCCATATTGTTCTCCAATTTACATTCCCACCAGCAGTATAGGAGAGTCCCCCTTTCACCATATCTCCATCAGCATTTATTATATATTTTTTTATCTTAGTCATTTTGACTGGGGTTAAGTGATATCTCATGGTAGTTTTGATCTACATCTCCCTTATGATGAGGGATGTTGAGTATTTCTTCATATGTATTTCGGCTGTTCATATGTTTTCCTCAGAGAGTTGTTTATTCAGTTTATTTCCCATCTTTTAATTGGGTTGACCCTTTTTTTTTGGGGGGGGTAAGCCACTTGAGTTCCCTGTATATTCTGGTTATCAGTCCATCATCTGAGGCATAGTTTACAAAAATATTTTCCCATTCTGTGAGCTATCAATTCATGCTAATTACTGTATCTTTTGCAATGCAGAAACTTCTTAATCTGATGTAATTCCACCTGTCTATTTTTAGGATTACTGACTGTGCTTTGGGGATCTTATTTAAGAAATCCTTGCCTACTCCAATGTCTCCTGGAGTCTCACCAGTATTTCCCAGCAGTAATTTTATAGTTCAATGTCTTAGGTTTAGATTTTGGATCCACTTTGAGTTGATTTTTGTCAATGGTGAGAGGAAGGGGTTCAGACCCAGTGACTTAAAACTCATGTTGGGCCGGGAACCAGCAGTTAGCGTAGTGGCTATGTCGCTGGACTCCCACGTAGTCAACCGCGGTTCGTGTCCCGGACCCGGTGGCTTAAAACTCACGCCGGGCGAGTGTGCGTGCGTGCCCAAGATCCCGAGAGGAGAATGGAGGAGAAGGGATTGCGGCGTGACCATCCCCCCTGGGG